>NW_028151992.1:0-163007 GCF_964638095.1 Poromitra crassiceps
TTGGAAGTGGATTATATCGCAATGGTGTGTTTTTTTTTTTTGAACTTCCAAATCAGTGTTGTGCAGGACACTCCCAACATGATGTGTGCGTTGGTTTGGTGAAGATTGGACAAAATTCCAAGGAGAAATGGCAAAAAAGGGTTTTGGACAAAATGCAAAATGGCGGAAAATCTAGTCAGACGCAAATGGGCGTGGCCTAGTTGAGTAGATGCGGGAGGACCCAAGGAATCCAGGGAAAAAATAATTTTGATGATAGACCCTACGGTTCAAAAGTTATGGACCAAAAGGTAAGGAGGGCTGTTATAGCGCCACCATATGGTCAATTGGTGCAATTTTTTCGGGGATAGTTGAAAGACCCCTCAGTGCACCTCCCCATCAAGTTTCGTAATTCTAGCTCTTATGGTTTCTGAATTACACCTAATTTACTGCAAGATTTTGCAAGATTTTTCCAAACCCCATGCAAGTCAATGGGGAAAAAAATGGCGCTTAATGGCGAATTGCGGCCAAACCGCTTTCACAAACCCTTAACAAAGTCATAGCAACCATGTCCTCAATGAGCCGCTCATTTTGAGGTCTGGCATGTCTATGTGGCGCAAAAACTGTGGGCGGTGTTACGCGGCTAACTTTTTGGCAGATATAAGAATAATAATAAGTATGTGGGATTTCAAGATTGTGCCTTGCTTGTCAGCAAGCACAATAATTATTGCTTTTATCTCGGAACGGAAGGTGCAATCGTGATTCTGCCCACCAGTAGCGTACTTTTTCACCCCGATTCCAACGCCGCCATCATTGAGTCTCTACGAGTTACGGTTGCGGAGATACGTTGCTGTAGCGCCCCCCATAGGCAAACAATAGCGCCCCCTACACGCCAAATGACACTATCTCTTCTGAAATCAACTCAGAAGTGTCAAGTGTCATACAAGAAGGAAGGCTGGCCATAATGAGAATGAATCTGCACTTCCTGCCGCCCTTCAAAATAAAACCATTTAGAAGGGACAGGCACTGAATGCTGCTATAGCGCCCCCTAAAGGCTAAATGACAAAATACTTCTGATATAGGCTCAGAGTACATCCCTCCACACCTGTACCAAGTTTGGTTAGCATCGGACGATTTTTGTGAAATAGGCCCCACCCACAGAAGATTGGAAGTGGATTATATCGCAATGGTGTGTTTTTTTTTTGAACTTCCAAATCAGTGTTGTGCAGGACACTCCCAACATGATGTGTGCGTTGGTTTGGTGAAGATTGGACAAAATTCCAAGGAGAAATGGCAAAAAAAGGGTTTTGGACAAAATGCAAAATGGCGGAAAATCTAGTCAGACGCAAATGGGCGTGGCCTAGTTGAGTAGATGCGGGAGGACCCAAGGAATCCAGGGAAAAAATAATTTTGATGATAGACCCTACGGTTCAAAAGTTATGGACCAAAAGGTAAGGAGGGCTGTTATAGCGCCACCATATGGTCAATTGGTGCAATTTTTCGGGGGGATAGTAAAAGACCCCTCAGTGCACCTCCCCATCAAGTTTCGTAATTCTAGCTCTTATGGTTTCTGAATTACACCTAATTTACTGCAAGATTTTGCAAGATTTTTCAAACCCCATGCAAGTCAATGGGGAAAAAAATGGCGCTTAATGGCGAATTGCGGCCAAACCGCTTTCACAAACCCTTAACAAAGTCATAGCAACCATGTCCTCAATGAGCCGCTCATTTTGAGGTCTGGCATGTCTATGTGGCGCAAAAACTGTGGGCGGTGTTACGCGGCTAACTTTTTGGCAGATATAAGAATAATAATAAGTATGTGGGATTTCAAGATTGTGCCTTGCTTGTCAGCAAGCACAATAATTATTGCTTTTATCTCGGAAACGGAAGGTGCAATCGTGATTCTGCCCACCAGTAGCGTACTTTTTCACCCCGATTCAACGCCGCCATCATTGAGTCTCTACGAGTTACGGTTGCGGAGATACGTTGCTGTAGCGCCCCCCATAGGCAAACAATAGCGCCCCCTACACGCCAAATGACACTATCTCTTCTGAAATCAACTCAGAAGTGTCAAGTGTCATACAAGAAGGAAGGCTGGCCATAATGAGAATGAATCTGCACTTCCTGCCGCCCTTCAAAATAAAACCATTTAGAAGGGACAGGCACTGAATGCTGCTATAGCGCCCCCTAAAGGCTAAATGACAAAATACTTCTGATATAGGCTCAGAGTACATCCCTCCACACCTGTACCAAGTTTGGTTAGCATCGGACGATTTTTGTGAAATAGGCCCCACCCACAGAAGATTGGAAGTGGATTATATCGCAATGGTGTGTTTTTTTTTTTGAACTTCCAAATCAGTGTTGTGCAGGACACTCCCAACATGATGTGTGCGGTTGGTTTGGTGAAGATTGGACAAAATTCCAAGGAGAAATGGCAAAAAAAGGGTTTTGGACAAAATGCAAAATGGCGGAAAATCTAGTCAGACGCAAATGGGCGTGGCCTAGTTGAGTAGATGCGGGAGGACCCAAGGAATCCAGGGAAAAAATAATTTTGATGATAGACCCTACGGTTCAAAAGTTATGGACCAAAAGGTAAGGAGGGCTGTTATAGCGCCACCATATGGTCAATTGGTGCAATTTTTTCGGGGATAGTAAAAGACCCCTCAGTGCACCTCCCCATCAAGTTTCGTAATTCTAGCTCTTATGGTTTCTGAATTACACCTAATTTACTGCAAGATTTTGCAAGATTTTTCCAAACCCCATGCAAGTCAATGGGGAAAAAAATGGCGCTTAATGGCGAATTGCGGCCAAACCGCTTTCACAAACCCTTAACAAAGTCATAGCAACCATGTCCTCAATGAGCCGCTCATTTTGAGGTCTGGCATGTCCTATGTGGCGCAAAAACTGTGGGCGGTGTTACGCGGCTAACTTTTTGGCAGATATAAGAATAATAATAAGTATGTGGGATTTCAAGATTGTGCCTTGCTTGTCAGCAAGCACAATAATTATTGCTTTTATCTCGGAAACGGAAGGTGCAATCGTGATTCTGCCCACCAGTAGCGTACTTTTTCACCCCGATTCCAACGCCGCCATCATTGAGTCTCTACGAGTTACGGTTGCGGAGATACGTTGCTGTAGCGCCCCCCATAGGCAAACAATAGCGCCCCCTACACGCCAAATGACACTATCTCTTCTGAAATCAACTCAGAAGTGTCAAGTGTCATACAAGAAGGAAGGCTGGCCATAATGAGAATGAATCTGCACTTCCTGCCGCCCTTCAAAATAAAACCATTTAGAAGGGACAGGCACTGAATGCTGCTATAGCGCCCCCTAAAGGCTAAATGACAAAATACTTCTGATATAGGCTCAGAGTACATCCCTCCACACTGTACCAAGTTTGGTTAGCATCGGACGATTTTTTGTGAAATAGGCCCCACCCACAGAAGATTGGAAGTGGATTATATCGCAATGGTGTGTTTTTTTTTTGAACTTCCAAATCAGTGTTGTGCAGGACACTCCCAACATGATGTTGTGCGTTGGTTTGGTGAAGATTGGACAAAATTCCAAGGAGAAATGGCAAAAAAAGGTTTTGGACAAAATGCAAAATGGCGGAAAATCTAGTCAGACGCAAATGGGCGTGGCCTAGTTGAGTAGATGCGGGAGGACCAAGGAATCCAGGGAAAAAATAATTTTGATGATAGACCCTACGGTTCAAAAGTTATGGACAAAAGGTAAGGAGGGCTGTTATAGCGCCACCATATGGGTCAATTGGTGCAATTTTTTCGGGGGATAGTAAAAGACCCCTCAGTGCACCTCCCCATCAAGTTTCGTAATTCTAGCTCTTATGGTTTCTGAATTACACCTAATTTACTGCAAGATTTTGCAAGATTTTTCCAAACCCCATGCAAGTCAATGGGGAAAAAAATGGCGCTTAATGGCGAATTGCGGCCAAACCGCTTTCACAAACCCTTAACAAAGTCATAGCAACCATGTCCTCAATGAGCCGCTCATTTTGAGGTCTGGCATGTCTATGTGGCGCAAAAACTGTGGGCGGTGTTACGCGGCTAACTTTTTGGCAGATATAAGAATAATAATAAGTATGTGGGATTTCAAGATTGTGCCTTGCTTGTCAGCAAGCACAATAATTATTGCTTTTATCTCGGAAACGGAAGGTGCAATCGTGATTCTGCCCACCAGTAGCGTACTTTTTCACCCCGATTCCAACGCCGCCATCATTGAGTCTCTACGAGTTACGGTTGCGGAGATACGTTGCTGTAGCGCCCCCATAGGCAAACAATAGCGCCCCCTACACGCCAAATGACACTATCTCTTCTGAAATCAACTCAGAAGTGTCAAGTGTCATACAAGAAGGAAGGCTGGCCATAATGAGAATGAATCTGCACTTCCTGCCGCCCTTCAAAATAAAACCATTTAGAAGGGACAGGCACTGAATGCTGCTATAGCGCCCCCTAAAGGCTAAATGACAAAATACTTCTGATATAGGCTCAGAGTACATCCCTCCACACCTGTACCAAGTTTGGTTAGCATCGGACGATTTTTGTGAAATAGGCCCCACCCACAGAAGATTGGAAGTGGATTATATCGCAATGGTGTGTTTTTTTTTTGAACTTCCAAATCAGTGTTGTGCAGGACACTCCCAACATGATGTGTGCGTTGGTTTGGTGAAGATTGGACAAAATTCCAAGGAGAAATGGCAAAAAAAGGGTTTTGGACAAAATGCAAAATGGCGGAAAATCTAGTCAGACGCAAATGGGCGTGGCCTAGTTGAGTAGATGCGGGAGGACCCAAGGAATCCAGGGAAAAAATAATTTTGATGATAGACCCTACGGTTCAAAAGTTATGGACCAAAAGGTAAGGAGGGCTGTTATAGCGCCACCATATGGTCAATTGGTGCAATTTTTTCGGGGATAGTAAAAGACCCCTCAGTGCACCTCCCCATCAAGTTTCGTAATTCTAGCTCTTATGGTTTCTGAATTACACCTAATTTACTGCAAGATTTTGCAAGATTTTTCCAAACCCCATGCAAGTCAATGGGGAAAAAAATGGCGCTTAATGGCGAATTGCGGCCAAACCGCTTTCACAAACCCTTAACAAAGTCATAGCAACCATGTCCTCAATGAGCCGCTCATTTTGAGGTCTGGCATGTCTATGTGGCGCAAAAACTGTGGGCGGTGTTACGCGGCTAACTTTTTGGCAGATATAAGAATAATAATAAGTATGTGGGATTTCAAGATTGTGCCTTGCTTGTCAGCAAGCACAATAATTATTGCTTTTATCTCGGAAACGGAAGGTGCAATCGTGATTCTGCCCACCAGTAGCGTACTTTTTCACCCCGATTCCAACGCCGCCATCATTGAGTCTCTACGAGTTACGGTTGCGGAGATACGTTGCTGTAGCGCCCCCCATAGGCAAACAATAGCGCCCCCTACACGCCAAATGACACTATCTCTTCTGAAATCAACTCAGAAGTGTCAAGTGTCATACAAGAAGGAAGGCTGGCCATAATGAGAATGAATCTGCACTTCCTGCCGCCCTTCAAAATAAAACCATTTAGAAGGGACAGGCACTGAATGCTGCTATAGCGCCCCCTAAAGGCTAAATGACAAAATACTTCTGATATAGGCTCAGAGTACATCCCTCCACACCTGTACCAAGTTTGGTTAGCATCGGACGATTTTTGTGAAATAGGCCCCACCCACAGAAGATTGGAAGTGGATTATATCGCAATGGTGTGTTTTTTTTTTGAACTTCCAAATCAGTGTTGTGCAGGACACTCCCAACATGATGTGTGCGTTGGTTTGGTGAAGATTGGACAAAATTCCAAGGAGAAATGGCAAAAAAAGGGTTTTGGACAAAATGCAAAATGGCGGAAAATCTAGTCAGACGCAAATGGGCGTGGCCTAGTTGAGTAGATGCGGGAGGACCCAAGGAATCCAGGGAAAAAATAATTTTGATGATAGACCCTACGGTTCAAAAGTTATGGACCAAAAGGTAAGGAGGGCTGTTATAGCGCCACCATATGGTCAATTGGTGCAATTTTTTCGGGGATAGTAAAAGACCCCTCAGTGCACCTCCCCATCAAGTTTCGTAATTCTAGCTCTTATGGTTTCTGAATTACACCTAATTTACTGCAAGATTTTGCAAGATTTTTCCAAACCCCATGCAAGTCAATGGGGAAAAAAATGGCGCTTAATGGCGAATTGCGGCCAAACCGCTTTCACAAACCCTTAACAAAGTCATAGCAACCATGTCCTCAATGAGCCGCTCATTTTGAGGTCTGGCATGTCTATGTGGCGCAAAAACTGTGGGCGGTGTTACGCGGCTAACTTTTTGGCAGATATAAGAATAATAATAAGTATGTGGGATTTCAAGATTGTGCCTTGCTTGTCAGCAAGCACAATAATTATTGCTTTTATCTCGGAAACGGAAGGTGCAATCGTGATTCTGCCCACCAGTAGCGTACTTTTTCACCCCGATTCCAACGCCGCCATCATTGAGTCTCTACGAGTTACGGTTGCGGAGATACGTTGCTGTAGCGCCCCCCATAGGCAAACAATAGCGCCCCCTACACGCCAAATGACACTATCTCTTCTGAAATCAACTCAGAAGTGTCAAGTGTCATACAAGAAGGAAGGCTGGCCATAATGAGAATGAATCTGCACTTCCTGCCGCCCTTCAAAATAAAACCATTTAGAAGGGACAGGCACTGAATGCTGCTATAGCGCCCCCTAAAGGCTAAATGACAAAATACTTCTGATATAGGCTCAGAGTACATCCCTCCACACCTGTACCAAGTTTGGTTAGCATCGGACGATTTTTGTGAAATAGGCCCCACCCACAGAAGATTGGAAGTGGATTATATCGCAATGGTGTGTTTTTTTTTTGAACTTCCAAATCAGTGTTGTGCAGGACACTCCCAACATGATGTGTGCGTTGGTTTGGTGAAGATTGGACAAAATTCCAAGGAGAAATGGCAAAAAAAGGGTTTTGGACAAAATGCAAAATGGCGGAAAATCTAGTCAGACGCAAATGGGCGTGGCCTAGTTGAGTAGATGCGGGAGGACCCAAGGAATCCAGGGAAAAAATAATTTTGATGATAGACCCTACGGTTCAAAAGTTATGGACCAAAAGGTAAGGAGGGCTGTTATAGCGCCACCATATGGTCAATTGGTGCAATTTTTTCGGGGATAGTAAAAGACCCCTCAGTGCACCTCCCCATCAAGTTTCGTAATTCTAGCTCTTATGGTTTCTGAATTACACCTAATTTACTGCAAGATTTTGCAAGATTTTTCCAAACCCCATGCAAGTCAATGGGGAAAAAAATGGCGCTTAATGGCGAATTGCGGCCAAACCGCTTTCACAAACCCTTAACAAAGTCATAGCAACCATGTCCTCAATGAGCCGCTCATTTTGAGGTCTGGCATGTCTATGTGGCGCAAAAACTGTGGGCGGTGTTACGCGGCTAACTTTTTGGCAGATATAAGAATAATAATAAGTATGTGGGATTTCAAGATTGTGCCTTGCTTGTCAGCAAGCACAATAATTATTGCTTTTATCTCGGAAACGGAAGGTGCAATCGTGATTCTGCCCACCAGTAGCGTACTTTTTCACCCCGATTCCAACGCCGCCATCATTGAGTCTCTACGAGTTACGGTTGCGGAGATACGTTGCTGTAGCGCCCCCCATAGGCAAACAATAGCGCCCCCTACACGCCAAATGACACTATCTCTTCTGAAATCAACTCAGAAGTGTCAAGTGTCATACAAGAAGGAAGGCTGGCCATAATGAGAATGAATCTGCACTTCCTGCCGCCCTTCAAAATAAAACCATTTAGAAGGGACAGGCACTGAATGCTGCTATAGCGCCCCCTAAAGGCTAAATGACAAAATACTTCTGATATAGGCTCAGAGTACATCCCTCCACACCTGTACCAAGTTTGGTTAGCATCGGACGATTTTTGTGAAATAGGCCCCACCCACAGAAGATTGGAAGTGGATTATATCGCAATGGTGTGTTTTTTTTTTGAACTTCCAAATCAGTGTTGTGCAGGACACTCCCAACATGATGTGTGCGTTGGTTTGGTGAAGATTGGACAAAATTCCAAGGAGAAATGGCAAAAAAAGGGTTTTGGACAAAATGCAAAATGGCGGAAAATCTAGTCAGACGCAAATGGGCGTGGCCTAGTTGAGTAGATGCGGGAGGACCCAAGGAATCCAGGGAAAAAATAATTTTGATGATAGACCCTACGGTTCAAAAGTTATGGACCAAAAGGTAAGGAGGGCTGTTATAGCGCCACCATATGGTCAATTGGTGCAATTTTTTCGGGGATAGTAAAAGACCCCTCAGTGCACCTCCCCATCAAGTTTCGTAATTCTAGCTCTTATGGTTTCTGAATTACACCTAATTTACTGCAAGATTTTGCAAGATTTTTCCAAACCCCATGCAAGTCAATGGGGAAAAAAATGGCGCTTAATGGCGAATTGCGGCCAAACCGCTTTCACAAACCCTTAACAAAGTCATAGCAACCATGTCCTCAATGAGCCGCTCATTTTGAGGTCTGGCATGTCTATGTGGCGCAAAAACTGTGGGCGGTGTTACGCGGCTAACTTTTTGGCAGATATAAGAATAATAATAAGTATGTGGGATTTCAAGATTGTGCCTTGCTTGTCAGCAAGCACAATAATTATTGCTTTTATCTCGGAAACGGAAGGTGCAATCGTGATTCTGCCCACCAGTAGCGTACTTTTTCACCCCGATTCCAACGCCGCCATCATTGAGTCTCTACGAGTTACGGTTGCGGAGATACGTTGCTGTAGCGCCCCCCATAGGCAAACAATAGCGCCCCCTACACGCCAAATGACACTATCTCTTCTGAAATCAACTCAGAAGTGTCAAGTGTCATACAAGAAGGAAGGCTGGCCATAATGAGAATGAATCTGCACTTCCTGCCGCCCTTCAAAATAAAACCATTTAGAAGGGACAGGCACTGAATGCTGCTATAGCGCCCCCTAAAGGCTAAATGACAAAATACTTCTGATATAGGCTCAGAGTACATCCCTCCACACCTGTACCAAGTTTGGTTAGCATCGGACGATTTTTGTGAAATAGGCCCCACCCACAGAAGATTGGAAGTGGATTATATCGCAATGGTGTGTTTTTTTTTTGAACTTCCAAATCAGTGTTGTGCAGGACACTCCCAACATGATGTGTGCGTTGGTTTGGTGAAGATTGGACAAAATTCCAAGGAGAAATGGCAAAAAAAGGGTTTTGGACAAAATGCAAAATGGCGGAAAATCTAGTCAGACGCAAATGGGCGTGGCCTAGTTGAGTAGATGCGGGAGGACCCAAGGAATCCAGGGAAAAAATAATTTTGATGATAGACCCTACGGTTCAAAAGTTATGGACCAAAAGGTAAGGAGGGCTGTTATAGCGCCACCATATGGTCAATTGGTGCAATTTTTTCGGGGATAGTAAAAGACCCCTCAGTGCACCTCCCCATCAAGTTTCGTAATTCTAGCTCTTATGGTTTCTGAATTACACCTAATTTACTGCAAGATTTTGCAAGATTTTTCCAAACCCCATGCAAGTCAATGGGGAAAAAAATGGCGCTTAATGGCGAATTGCGGCCAAACCGCTTTCACAAACCCTTAACAAAGTCATAGCAACCATGTCCTCAATGAGCCGCTCATTTTGAGGTCTGGCATGTCTATGTGGCGCAAAAACTGTGGGCGGTGTTACGCGGCTAACTTTTTGGCAGATATAAGAATAATAATAAGTATGTGGGATTTCAAGATTGTGCCTTGCTTGTCAGCAAGCACAATAATTATTGCTTTTATCTCGGAAACGGAAGGTGCAATCGTGATTCTGCCCACCAGTAGCGTACTTTTTCACCCCGATTCCAACGCCGCCATCATTGAGTCTCTACGAGTTACGGTTGCGGAGATACGTTGCTGTAGCGCCCCCCATAGGCAAACAATAGCGCCCCCTACACGCCAAATGACACTATCTCTTCTGAAATCAACTCAGAAGTGTCAAGTGTCATACAAGAAGGAAGGCTGGCCATAATGAGAATGAATCTGCACTTCCTGCCGCCCTTCAAAATAAAACCATTTAGAAGGGACAGGCACTGAATGCTGCTATAGCGCCCCCTAAAGGCTAAATGACAAAATACTTCTGATATAGGCTCAGAGTACATCCCTCCACACCTGTACCAAGTTTGGTTAGCATCGGACGATTTTTGTGAAATAGGCCCCACCCACAGAAGATTGGAAGTGGATTATATCGCAATGGTGTGTTTTTTTTTTGAACTTCCAAATCAGTGTTGTGCAGGACACTCCCAACATGATGTGTGCGTTGGTTTGGTGAAGATTGGACAAAATTCCAAGGAGAAATGGCAAAAAAAGGGTTTTGGACAAAATGCAAAATGGCGGAAAATCTAGTCAGACGCAAATGGGCGTGGCCTAGTTGAGTAGATGCGGGAGGACCCAAGGAATCCAGGGAAAAAATAATTTTGATGATAGACCCTACGGTTCAAAAGTTATGGACCAAAAGGTAAGGAGGGCTGTTATAGCGCCACCATATGGTCAATTGGTGCAATTTTTTCGGGGATAGTAAAAGACCCCTCAGTGCACCTCCCCATCAAGTTTCGTAATTCTAGCTCTTATGGTTTCTGAATTACACCTAATTTACTGCAAGATTTTGCAAGATTTTTCCAAACCCCATGCAAGTCAATGGGGAAAAAAATGGCGCTTAATGGCGAATTGCGGCCAAACCGCTTTCACAAACCCTTAACAAAGTCATAGCAACCATGTCCTCAATGAGCCGCTCATTTTGAGGTCTGGCATGTCTATGTGGCGCAAAAACTGTGGGCGGTGTTACGCGGCTAACTTTTTGGCAGATATAAGAATAATAATAAGTATGTGGGATTTCAAGATTGTGCCTTGCTTGTCAGCAAGCACAATAATTATTGCTTTTATCTCGGAAACGGAAGGTGCAATCGTGATTCTGCCCACCAGTAGCGTACTTTTTCACCCCGATTCCAACGCCGCCATCATTGAGTCTCTACGAGTTACGGTTGCGGAGATACGTTGCTGTAGCGCCCCCCATAGGCAAACAATAGCGCCCCCTACACGCCAAATGACACTATCTCTTCTGAAATCAACTCAGAAGTGTCAAGTGTCATACAAGAAGGAAGGCTGGCCATAATGAGAATGAATCTGCACTTCCTGCCGCCCTTCAAAATAAAACCATTTAGAAGGGACAGGCACTGAATGCTGCTATAGCGCCCCCTAAAGGCTAAATGACAAAATACTTCTGATATAGGCTCAGAGTACATCCCTCCACACCTGTACCAAGTTTGGTTAGCATCGGACGATTTTTGTGAAATAGGCCCCACCCACAGAAGATTGGAAGTGGATTATATCGCAATGGTGTGTTTTTTTTTTGAACTTCCAAATCAGTGTTGTGCAGGACACTCCCAACATGATGTGTGCGTTGGTTTGGTGAAGATTGGACAAAATTCCAAGGAGAAATGGCAAAAAAAGGGTTTTGGACAAAATGCAAAATGGCGGAAAATCTAGTCAGACGCAAATGGGCGTGGCCTAGTTGAGTAGATGCGGGAGGACCCAAGGAATCCAGGGAAAAAATAATTTTGATGATAGACCCTACGGTTCAAAAGTTATGGACCAAAAGGTAAGGAGGGCTGTTATAGCGCCACCATATGGTCAATTGGTGCAATTTTTTCGGGGATAGTAAAAGACCCCTCAGTGCACCTCCCCATCAAGTTTCGTAATTCTAGCTCTTATGGTTTCTGAATTACACCTAATTTACTGCAAGATTTTGCAAGATTTTTCCAAACCCCATGCAAGTCAATGGGGAAAAAAATGGCGCTTAATGGCGAATTGCGGCCAAACCGCTTTCACAAACCCTTAACAAAGTCATAGCAACCATGTCCTCAATGAGCCGCTCATTTTGAGGTCTGGCATGTCTATGTGGCGCAAAAACTGTGGGCGGTGTTACGCGGCTAACTTTTTGGCAGATATAAGAATAATAATAAGTATGTGGGATTTCAAGATTGTGCCTTGCTTGTCAGCAAGCACAATAATTATTGCTTTTATCTCGGAAACGGAAGGTGCAATCGTGATTCTGCCCACCAGTAGCGTACTTTTTCACCCCGATTCCAACGCCGCCATCATTGAGTCTCTACGAGTTACGGTTGCGGAGATACGTTGCTGTAGCGCCCCCCATAGGCAAACAATAGCGCCCCCTACACGCCAAATGACACTATCTCTTCTGAAATCAACTCAGAAGTGTCAAGTGTCATACAAGAAGGAAGGCTGGCCATAATGAGAATGAATCTGCACTTCCTGCCGCCCTTCAAAATAAAACCATTTAGAAGGGACAGGCACTGAATGCTGCTATAGCGCCCCCTAAAGGCTAAATGACAAAATACTTCTGATATAGGCTCAGAGTACATCCCTCCACACCTGTACCAAGTTTGGTTAGCATCGGACGATTTTTGTGAAATAGGCCCCACCCACAGAAGATTGGAAGTGGATTATATCGCAATGGTGTGTTTTTTTTTTGAACTTCCAAATCAGTGTTGTGCAGGACACTCCCAACATGATGTGTGCGTTGGTTTGGTGAAGATTGGACAAAATTCCAAGGAGAAATGGCAAAAAAAGGGTTTTGGACAAAATGCAAAATGGCGGAAAATCTAGTCAGACGCAAATGGGCGTGGCCTAGTTGAGTAGATGCGGGAGGACCCAAGGAATCCAGGGAAAAAATAATTTTGATGATAGACCCTACGGTTCAAAAGTTATGGACCAAAAGGTAAGGAGGGCTGTTATAGCGCCACCATATGGTCAATTGGTGCAATTTTTTCGGGGATAGTAAAAGACCCCTCAGTGCACCTCCCCATCAAGTTTCGTAATTCTAGCTCTTATGGTTTCTGAATTACACCTAATTTACTGCAAGATTTTGCAAGATTTTTCCAAACCCCATGCAAGTCAATGGGGAAAAAAATGGCGCTTAATGGCGAATTGCGGCCAAACCGCTTTCACAAACCCTTAACAAAGTCATAGCAACCATGTCCTCAATGAGCCGCTCATTTTGAGGTCTGGCATGTCTATGTGGCGCAAAAACTGTGGGCGGTGTTACGCGGCTAACTTTTTGGCAGATATAAGAATAATAATAAGTATGTGGGATTTCAAGATTGTGCCTTGCTTGTCAGCAAGCACAATAATTATTGCTTTTATCTCGGAAACGGAAGGTGCAATCGTGATTCTGCCCACCACTAGCGTACTTTTTCACCCCGATTCCAACGCCGCCATCATTGAGTCTCTACGAGTTACGGTTGCGGAGATACGTTGCTGTAGCGCCCCCCATAGGCAAACAATAGCGCCCCCTACACGCCAAATGACACTATCTCTTCTGAAATCAACTCAGAAGTGTCAAGTGTCATACAAGAAGGAAGGCTGGCCATAATGAGAATGAATCTGCACTTCCTGCCGCCCTTCAAAATAAAACCATTTAGAAGGGACAGGCACTGAATGCTGCTATAGCGCCCCCTAAAGGCTAAATGACAAAATACTTCTGATATAGGCTCAGAGTACATCCCTCCACACCTGTACCAAGTTTGGTTAGCATCGGACGATTTTTGTGAAATAGGCCCCACCCACAGAAGATTGGAAGTGGATTATATCGCAATGGTGTGTTTTTTTTTTGAACTTCCAAATCAGTGTTGTGCAGGACACTCCCAACATGATGTGTGCGTTGGTTTGGTGAAGATTGGACAAAATTCCAAGGAGAAATGGCAAAAAAAGGGTTTTGGACAAAATGCAAAATGGCGGAAAATCTAGTCAGACGCAAATGGGCGTGGCCTAGTTGAGTAGATGCGGGAGGACCCAAGGAATCCAGGGAAAAAATAATTTTGATGATAGACCCTACGGTTCAAAAGTTATGGACCAAAAGGTAAGGAGGGCTGTTATAGCGCCACCATATGGTCAATTGGTGCAATTTTTTCGGGGATAGTAAAAGACCCCTCAGTGCACCTCCCCATCAAGTTTCGTAATTCTAGCTCTTATGGTTTCTGAATTACACCTAATTTACTGCAAGATTTTGCAAGATTTTTCCAAACCCCATGCAAGTCAATGGGGAAAAAAATGGCGCTTAATGGCGAATTGCGGCCAAACCGCTTTCACAAACCCTTAACAAAGTCATAGCAACCATGTCCTCAATGAGCCGCTCATTTTGAGGTCTGGCATGTCTATGTGGCGCAAAAACTGTGGGCGGTGTTACGCGGCTAACTTTTTGGCAGATATAAGAATAATAATAAGTATGTGGGATTTCAAGATTGTGCCTTGCTTGTCAGCAAGCACAATAATTATTGCTTTTATCTCGGAAACGGAAGGTGCAATCGTGATTCTGCCCACCAGTAGCGTACTTTTTCACCCCGATTCCAACGCCGCCATCATTGAGTCTCTACGAGTTACGGTTGCGGAGATACGTTGCTGTAGCGCCCCCCATAGGCAAACAATAGCGCCCCCTACACGCCAAATGACACTATCTCTTCTGAAATCAACTCAGAAGTGTCAAGTGTCATACAAGAAGGAAGGCTGGCCATAATGAGAATGAATCTGCACTTCCTGCCGCCCTTCAAAATAAAACCATTTAGAAGGGACAGGCACTGAATGCTGCTATAGCGCCCCCTAAAGGCTAAATGACAAAATACTTCTGATATAGGCTCAGAGTACATCCCTCCACACCTGTACCAAGTTTGGTTAGCATCGGACGATTTTTGTGAAATAGGCCCCACCCACAGAAGATTGGAAGTGGATTATATCGCAATGGTGTGTTTTTTTTTTGAACTTCCAAATCAGTGTTGTGCAGGACACTCCCAACATGATGTGTGCGTTGGTTTGGTGAAGATTGGACAAAATTCCAAGGAGAAATGGCAAAAAAAGGGTTTTGGACAAAATGCAAAATGGCGGAAAATCTAGTCAGACGCAAATGGGCGTGGCCTAGTTGAGTAGATGCGGGAGGACCCAAGGAATCCAGGGAAAAAATAATTTTGATGATAGACCCTACGGTTCAAAAGTTATGGACCAAAAGGTAAGGAGGGCTGTTATAGCGCCACCATATGGTCAATTGGTGCAATTTTTTCGGGGATAGTAAAAGACCCCTCAGTGCACCTCCCCATCAAGTTTCGTAATTCTAGCTCTTATGGTTTCTGAATTACACCTAATTTACTGCAAGATTTTGCAAGATTTTTCCAAACCCCATGCAAGTCAATGGGGAAAAAAATGGCGCTTAATGGCGAATTGCGGCCAAACCGCTTTCACAAACCCTTAACAAAGTCATAGCAACCATGTCCTCAATGAGCCGCTCATTTTGAGGTCTGGCATGTCTATGTGGCGCAAAAACTGTGGGCGGTGTTACGCGGCTAACTTTTTGGCAGATATAAGAATAATAATAAGTATGTGGGATTTCAAGATTGTGCCTTGCTTGTCAGCAAGCACAATAATTATTGCTTTTATCTCGGAAACGGAAGGTGCAATCGTGATTCTGCCCACCAGTAGCGTACTTTTTCACCCCGATTCCAACGCCGCCATCATTGAGTCTCTACGAGTTACGGTTGCGGAGATACGTTGCTGTAGCGCCCCCCATAGGCAAACAATAGCGCCCCCTACACGCCAAATGACACTATCTCTTCTGAAATCAACTCAGAAGTGTCAAGTGTCATACAAGAAGGAAGGCTGGCCATAATGAGAATGAATCTGCACTTCCTGCCGCCCTTCAAAATAAAACCATTTAGAAGGGACAGGCACTGAATGCTGCTATAGCGCCCCCTAAAGGCTAAATGACAAAATACTTCTGATATAGGCTCAGAGTACATCCCTCCACACCTGTACCAAGTTTGGTTAGCATCGGACGATTTTTGTGAAATAGGCCCCACCCACAGAAGATTGGAAGTGGATTATATCGCAATGGTGTGTTTTTTTTTTGAACTTCCAAATCAGTGTTGTGCAGGACACTCCCAACATGATGTGTGCGTTGGTTTGGTGAAGATTGGACAAAATTCCAAGGAGAAATGGCAAAAAAAGGGTTTTGGACAAAATGCAAAATGGCGGAAAATCTAGTCAGACGCAAATGGGCGTGGCCTAGTTGAGTAGATGCGGGAGGACCCAAGGAATCCAGGGAAAAAATAATTTTGATGATAGACCCTACGGTTCAAAAGTTATGGACCAAAAGGTAAGGAGGGCTGTTATAGCGCCACCATATGGTCAATTGGTGCAATTTTTTCGGGGATAGTAAAAGACCCCTCAGTGCACCTCCCCATCAAGTTTCGTAATTCTAGCTCTTATGGTTTCTGAATTACACCTAATTTACTGCAAGATTTTGCAAGATTTTTCCAAACCCCATGCAAGTCAATGGGGAAAAAAATGGCGCTTAATGGCGAATTGCGGCCAAACCGCTTTCACAAACCCTTAACAAAGTCATAGCAACCATGTCCTCAATGAGCCGCTCATTTTGAGGTCTGGCATGTCTATGTGGCGCAAAAACTGTGGGCGGTGTTACGCGGCTAACTTTTTGGCAGATATAAGAATAATAATAAGTATGTGGGATTTCAAGATTGTGCCTTGCTTGTCAGCAAGCACAATAATTATTGCTTTTATCTCGGAAACGGAAGGTGCAATCGTGATTCTGCCCACCAGTAGCGTACTTTTTCACCCCGATTCCAACGCCGCCATCATTGAGTCTCTACGAGTTACGGTTGCGGAGATACGTTGCTGTAGCGCCCCCCATAGGCAAACAATAGCGCCCCCTACACGCCAAATGACACTATCTCTTCTGAAATCAACTCAGAAGTGTCAAGTGTCATACAAGAAGGAAGGCTGGCCATAATGAGAATGAATCTGCACTTCCTGCCGCCCTTCAAAATAAAACCATTTAGAAGGGACAGGCACTGAATGCTGCTATAGCGCCCCCTAAAGGCTAAATGACAAAATACTTCTGATATAGGCTCAGAGTACATCCCTCCACACCTGTACCAAGTTTGGTTAGCATCGGACGATTTTTGTGAAATAGGCCCCACCCACAGAAGATTGGAAGTGGATTATATCGCAATGGTGTGTTTTTTTTTTGAACTTCCAAATCAGTGTTGTGCAGGACACTCCCAACATGATGTGTGCGTTGGTTTGGTGAAGATTGGACAAAATTCCAAGGAGAAATGGCAAAAAAAGGGTTTTGGACAAAATGCAAAATGGCGGAAAATCTAGTCAGACGCAAATGGGCGTGGCCTAGTTGAGTAGATGCGGGAGGACCCAAGGAATCCAGGGAAAAAATAATTTTGATGATAGACCCTACGGTTCAAAAGTTATGGACCAAAAGGTAAGGAGGGCTGTTATAGCGCCACCATATGGTCAATTGGTGCAATTTTTTCGGGGATAGTAAAAGACCCCTCAGTGCACCTCCCCATCAAGTTTCGTAATTCTAGCTCTTATGGTTTCTGAATTACACCTAATTTACTGCAAGATTTTGCAAGATTTTTCCAAACCCCATGCAAGTCAATGGGGAAAAAAATGGCGCTTAATGGCGAATTGCGGCCAAACCGCTTTCACAAACCCTTAACAAAGTCATAGCAACCATGTCCTCAATGAGCCGCTCATTTTGAGGTCTGGCATGTCTATGTGGCGCAAAAACTGTGGGCGGTGTTACGCGGCTAACTTTTTGGCAGATATAAGAATAATAATAAGTATGTGGGATTTCAAGATTGTGCCTTGCTTGTCAGCAAGCACAATAATAAGTATGTGGGATTTCAAGATTGTGCCTTGCTTGTCAGCAAGCACAATAATTATTGCTTTTATCTCGGAAACGGAAGGTGCAATCGTGATTCTGCCCACCACTAGCGTACTTTTTCACCCCGATTCCAACGCCGCCATCATTGAGTCTCTACGAGTTACGGTTGCGGAGATACGTTGCTGTAGCGCCCCCCATAGGCAAACAATAGCGCCCCCTACACGCCAAATGACACTTTCTCTTCTGAAATCAACTCAGAAGTGTCAAGTGTCATACAAGAAGGAAGGCTGGCCATAATGAGAATGAATCTGCACTTCCTGCCGCCCTTCAAAATAAAACCATTTAGAAGGGACAGGCACTGAATGCTGCTATAGCGCCCCCTAAAGGCTAAATGACAAAATACTTCTGATATAGGCTCAGAGTACATCCCTCCACACCTGTACCAAGTTTGGTTAGCATTGGATGATCTTTGTGAAATAGGCCCCACCCACAGAAAGTTGGAAGTGGATTATATGGCAACGGTGCGTTTTTTTTTTAAACTTCCAAATCAGTGTTGTGCAGGACAGTCCCCACATGATGTGTGCGTTGGTTTGGTGAAGATTGGACAAACTTTCAAGGAGAAATCGCAAAAAAACTGTTTTGGACAAAATGCAAAATGGCGGAAAATCTAGTCAGACGCAAATGGGCGTGGCCTAGTTGAGTAGATGCGGGAGGACCCAAGGAATCCAGGGAAAAAAGAATTTTGATGATAGACCCTACGGTTCAAAAGTTATGGACCAAAAGGTAAGGAGGGCTGTTATAGCGCCACCATATGGTCAATTGGTGCAATTTTTTCGGGGATAGTAAAAGACCCCTCAGTGCACCTCCCTACCAAGTTTCGTAGCTCTAGCTGTTATGGTTTCTGAATGACAGCTAATTTACTGCAAGATTTTGCAAGATTTTTCCAAACCCCATGCAAGTCAATGGGGAAAAAAATGGCGCTTAATGGCGAATTGCGGCCAAACCGCTTTCACAAACCCTTAACAAAGTCATAGCAACCATGTCCTCAATGAGCCGCTCATTTTGAGGTCTGGCATGTCTATGTGGCGCAAAAACTGTGGGCGGTGTTACGCGGCTAACTTTTTGGCAGATATAAGAATAATAATAAGTATGTGGGATTTCAAGATTGTGCCTTGCTTGTCAGCAAGCACAATAATAAGTATGTGGGATTTCAAGATTGTGCCTTGCTTGTCAGCAAGCACAATAATAATGGGGGACTTTGTAATTTGTGCCTTGCTTTCAGCCAAAGTGTCAAGTGTCATACAAGAAGGAAGGCTGGCCATAATGAGAATGAATCTGCACTTCCTGCCGCCCTTCAAAATAAAACCATTTAGAAGGGACAGGCACTGAATGCTGCTATAGCGCCCCCTAAAGGCTAAATGACAAAATACTTCTGATATAGGCTCAGAGTACATCCCTCCACACCTGTACCAAGTTTGGTTAGCATCGGACGATCTTTGTGAAATAGGCCCCACCCACAGAAAGTTGGAAGTGGATTATATCGCAACGGTGCGTTTTTTTTTTAAACTTCCAAATCAGTGTTGTGCAGGACAGTCCCCACATGATGTGTGCGTTGGTTTGGTGAAGATTGGACAAAATTTCAAGGAGAAATGGCAAAAAAACGGTTTTGGACAAAATGCAAAATGGCGGAAAATCTAGTCAGACGGAAATGGGCGTGGCCTAGTTGAGTAGATGCGGGAGGACCCAAGGAATCCAGGGAAAAAATAATTTTGATGATAAACCCTACGGTTCAAAAGTTATCGAGCAAAAGGTAAGGAGGGCTGTTATAGCGCCACCATATGGTCAATTGGTGCAATTTTTTCGGGGATAGTAAAAGACCCCTCAGTGCACCTCCCCATCAAGTTTCGTAGCTCTAGCTCTTATGGTTTCTGAATTACACCTAATTTACTGCAAGATTTTGCAAGATTTTTCCAAACCCCATGCAAGTCAATGGGGAAAAAAATGGCGCTTAATGGCGAATTGCGGCCAAACCGCTTTCACAAACCCTTAACAAAGTCATAGCAACCATGTCCTCAATGAGCCGCTCATTTTGAGGTCTGGCATGTCTATGTGGCGCAAAAACTGTGGGCGGTGTTACGCGGCTAACTTTTTGGCAGATATAAGAATAATAATAAGTATGTGGGATTTCAAGATTGTGCCTTGCTTGTCAGCAAGCACAATAATAAGTATGTGGGATTTCAAGATTGTGCCTTGCTTGTCAGCAAGCACAATAATTATTGCTTTTATCTCGGAAACGGAAGGTGCAATCGTGATTCTGCCCACCAGTAGCGTACTTTTTCACCCCGATTCCAACGCCGCCATCATTGAGTCTCTACGAGTTACGGTTGCGGAGATACGTTGCTGTAGCGCCCCCCATAGGCAAACAATAGCGCCCCCTACACGCCAAATGACACTATCTCTTCTGAAATCAACTCAGAAGTGTCAAGTGTCATACAAGAAGGAAGGCTGGCCATAATGAGAATGAATCTGCACTTCCTGCCGCCCTTCAAAATAAAACCATTTAGAAGGGACAGGCACTGAATGCTGCTATAGCGCCCCCTAAAGGCTAAATGACAAAATACTTCTGATATAGGCTCAGAGTACATCCCTCCACACCTGTACCAAGTTTGGTTAGCATCGGACGATTTTTGTGAAATAGGCCCCACCCACAGAAGATTGGAAGTGGATTATATCGCAATGGTGTGTTTTTTTTTTGAACTTCCAAATCAGTGTTGTGCAGGACACTCCCAACATGATGTGTGCGTTGGTTTGGTGAAGATTGGACAAAATTCCAAGGAGAAATGGCAAAAAAAGGGTTTTGGACAAAATGCAAAATGGCGGAAAATCTAGTCAGACGCAAATGGGCGTGGCCTAGTTGAGTAGATGCGGGAGGACCCAAGGAATCCAGGGAAAAAATAATTTTGATGATAGACCCTACGGTTCAAAAGTTATGGACCAAAAGGTAAGGAGGGCTGTTATAGCGCCACCATATGGTCAATTGGTGCAATTTTTTCGGGGATAGTAAAAGACCCCTCAGTGCACCTCCCCATCAAGTTTCGTAATTCTAGCTCTTATGGTTTCTGAATTACACCTAATTTACTGCAAGATTTTGCAAGATTTTTCCAAACCCCATGCAAGTCAATGGGGAAAAAAATGGTGCTTAATGGCGAATTGCGGCCAAACCGCTTTCACAAACCCTTAACAAAGTCATAGCAACCATGTCCTCAATGAGCCGCTCATTTTGAGGTCTGGCATGTCTATGTGGCGCAAAAACTGTGGGCGGTGTTACGCGGCTAACTTTTTGGCAGATATAAGAATAATAATAAGTATGTGGGATTTCAAGATTGTGCCTTGCTTGTCAGCAAGCACAATAATTATTGCTTTTATCTCGGAAACGGAAGGTGCAATCGTGATTCTGCCCACCAGTAGCGTACTTTTTCACCCCGATTCCAACGCCGCCATCATTGAGTCTCTACGAGTTACGGTTGCGGAGATACGTTGCTGTAGCGCCCCCCATAGGCAAACAATAGCGCCCCCTACACGCCAAATGACACTATCTCTTCTGAAATCAACTCAGAAGTGTCAAGTGTCATACAAGAAGGAAGGCTGGCCATAATGAGAATGAATCTGCACTTCCTGCCGCCCTTCAAAATAAAACCATTTAGAAGGGACAGGCACTGAATGCTGCTATAGCGCCCCCTAAAGGCTAAATGACAAAATACTTCTGATATAGGCTCAGAGTACATCCCTCCACACCTGTACCAAGTTTGGTTAGCATCGGACGATTTTTGTGAAATAGGCCCCACCCACAGAAGATTGGAAGTGGATTATATCGCAATGGTGTGTTTTTTTTTTGAACTTCCAAATCAGTGTTGTGCAGGACACTCCCAACATGATGTGTGCGTTGGTTTGGTGAAGATTGGACAAAATTCCAAGGAGAAATGGCAAAAAAAGGGTTTTGGACAAAATGCAAAATGGCGGAAAATCTAGTCAGACGCAAATGGGCGTGGCCTAGTTGAGTAGATGCGGGAGGACCCAAGGAATCCAGGGAAAAAATAATTTTGATGATAGACCCTACGGTTCAAAAGTTATGGACCAAAAGGTAAGGAGGGCTGTTATAGCGCCACCATATGGTCAATTGGTGCAATTTTTTCGGGGATAGTAAAAGACCCCTCAGTGCACCTCCCCATCAAGTTTCGTAATTCTAGCTCTTATGGTTTCTGAATTACACCTAATTTACTGCAAGATTTTGCAAGATTTTTCCAAACCCCATGCAAGTCAATGGGGAAAAAAATGGCGCTTAATGGCGAATTGCGGCCAAACCGCTTTCACAAACCCTTAACAAAGTCATAGCAACCATGTCCTCAATGAGCCGCTCATTTTGAGGTCTGGCATGTCTATGTGGCGCAAAAACTGTGGGCGGTGTTACGCGGCTAACTTTTTGGCAGATATAAGAATAATAATAAGTATGTGGGATTTCAAGATTGTGCCTTGCTTGTCAGCAAGCACAATAATTATTGCTTTTATCTCGGAAACGGAAGGTGCAATCGTGATTCTGCCCACCAGTAGCGTACTTTTTCACCCCGATTCCAACGCCGCCATCATTGAGTCTCTACGAGTTACGGTTGCGGAGATACGTTGCTGTAGCGCCCCCCATAGGCAAACAATAGCGCCCCCTACACGCCAAATGACACTATCTCTTCTGAAATCAACTCAGAAGTGTCAAGTGTCATACAAGAAGGAAGGCTGGCCATAATGAGAATGAATCTGCACTTCCTGCCGCCCTTCAAAATAAAACCATTTAGAAGGGACAGGCACTGAATGCTGCTATAGCGCCCCCTAAAGGCTAAATGACAAAATACTTCTGATATAGGCTCAGAGTACATCCCTCCACACCTGTACCAAGTTTGGTTAGCATCGGACGATTTTTGTGAAATAGGCCCCACCCACAGAAGATTGGAAGTGGATTATATCGCAATGGTGTGTTTTTTTTTTGAACTTCCAAATCAGTGTTGTGCAGGACACTCCCAACATGATGTGTGCGTTGGTTTGGTGAAGATTGGACAAAATTCCAAGGAGAAATGGCAAAAAAAGGGTTTTGGACAAAATGCAAAATGGCGGAAAATCTAGTCAGACGCAAATGGGCGTGGCCTAGTTGAGTAGATGCGGGAGGACCCAAGGAATCCAGGGAAAAAATAATTTTGATGATAGACCCTACGGTTCAAAAGTTATGGACCAAAAGGTAAGGAGGGCTGTTATAGCGCCACCATATGGTCAATTGGTGCAATTTTTTCGGGGATAGTAAAAGACCCCTCAGTGCACCTCCCCATCAAGTTTCGTAATTCTAGCTCTTATGGTTTCTGAATTACACCTAATTTACTGCAAGATTTTGCAAGATTTTTCCAAACCCCATGCAAGTCAATGGGGAAAAAAATGGCGCTTAATGGCGAATTGCGGCCAAACCGCTTTCACAAACCCTTAACAAAGTCATAGCAACCATGTCCTCAATGAGCCGCTCATTTTGAGGTCTGGCATGTCTATGTGGCGCAAAAACTGTGGGCGGTGTTACGCGGCTAACTTTTTGGCAGATATAAGAATAATAATAAGTATGTGGGATTTCAAGATTGTGCCTTGCTTGTCAGCAAGCACAATAATTATTGCTTTTATCTCGGAAACGGAAGGTGCAATCGTGATTCTGCCCACCAGTAGCGTACTTTTTCACCCCGATTCCAACGCCGCCATCATTGAGTCTCTACGAGTTACGGTTGCGGAGATACGTTGCTGTAGCGCCCCCCATAGGCAAACAATAGCGCCCCCTACACGCCAAATGACACTATCTCTTCTGAAATCAACTCAGAAGTGTCAAGTGTCATACAAGAAGGAAGGCTGGCCATAATGAGAATGAATCTGCACTTCCTGCCGCCCTTCAAAATAAAACCATTTAGAAGGGACAGGCACTGAATGCTGCTATAGCGCCCCCTAAAGGCTAAATGACAAAATACTTCTGATATAGGCTCAGAGTACATCCCTCCACACCTGTACCAAGTTTGGTTAGCATCGGACGATTTTTGTGAAATAGGCCCCACCCACAGAAGATTGGAAGTGGATTATATCGCAATGGTGTGTTTTTTTTTTGAACTTCCAAATCAGTGTTGTGCAGGACACTCCCAACATGATGTGTGCGTTGGTTTGGTGAAGATTGGACAAAATTCCAAGGAGAAATGGCAAAAAAAGGGTTTTGGACAAAATGCAAAATGGCGGAAAATCTAGTCAGACGCAAATGGGCGTGGCCTAGTTGAGTAGATGCGGGAGGACCCAAGGAATCCAGGGAAAAAATAATTTTGATGATAGACCCTACGGTTCAAAAGTTATGGACCAAAAGGTAAGGAGGGCTGTTATAGCGCCACCATATGGTCAATTGGTGCAATTTTTTCGGGGATAGTAAAAGACCCCTCAGTGCACCTCCCCATCAAGTTTCGTAATTCTAGCTCTTATGGTTTCTGAATTACACCTAATTTACTGCAAGATTTTGCAAGATTTTTCCAAACCCCATGCAAGTCAATGGGGAAAAAAATGGCGCTTAATGGCGAATTGCGGCCAAACCGCTTTCACAAACCCTTAACAAAGTCATAGCAACCATGTCCTCAATGAGCCGCTCATTTTGAGGTCTGGCATGTCTATGTGGCGCAAAAACTGTGGGCGGTGTTACGCGGCTAACTTTTTGGCAGATATAAGAATAATAATAAGTATGTGGGATTTCAAGATTGTGCCTTGCTTGTCAGCAAGCACAATAATTATTGCTTTTATCTCGGAAACGGAAGGTGCAATCGTGATTCTGCCCACCAGTAGCGTACTTTTTCACCCCGATTCCAACGCCGCCATCATTGAGTCTCTACGAGTTACGGTTGCGGAGATACGTTGCTGTAGCGCCCCCCATAGGCAAACAATAGCGCCCCCTACACGCCAAATGACACTATCTCTTCTGAAATCAACTCAGAAGTGTCAAGTGTCATACAAGAAGGAAGGCTGGCCATAATGAGAATGAATCTGCACTTCCTGCCGCCCTTCAAAATAAAACCATTTAGAAGGGACAGGCACTGAATGCTGCTATAGCGCCCCCTAAAGGCTAAATGACAAAATACTTCTGATATAGGCTCAGAGTACATCCCTCCACACCTGTACCAAGTTTGGTTAGCATCGGACGATTTTTGTGAAATAGGCCCCACCCACAGAAGATTGGAAGTGGATTATATCGCAATGGTGTGTTTTTTTTTTGAACTTCCAAATCAGTGTTGTGCAGGACACTCCCAACATGATGTGTGCGTTGGTTTGGTGAAGATTGGACAAAATTCCAAGGAGAAATGGCAAAAAAAGGGTTTTGGACAAAATGCAAAATGGCGGAAAATCTAGTCAGACGCAAATGGGCGTGGCCTAGTTGAGTAGATGCGGGAGGACCCAAGGAATCCAGGGAAAAAATAATTTTGATGATAGACCCTACGGTTCAAAAGTTATGGACCAAAAGGTAAGGAGGGCTGTTATAGCGCCACCATATGGTCAATTGGTGCAATTTTTTCGGGGATAGTAAAAGACCCCTCAGTGCACCTCCCCATCAAGTTTCGTAATTCTAGCTCTTATGGTTTCTGAATTACACCTAATTTACTGCAAGATTTTGCAAGATTTTTCCAAACCCCATGCAAGTCAATGGGGAAAAAAATGGCGCTTAATGGCGAATTGCGGCCAAACCGCTTTCACAAACCCTTAACAAAGTCATAGCAACCATGTCCTCAATGAGCCGCTCATTTTGAGGTCTGGCATGTCTATGTGGCGCAAAAACTGTGGGCGGTGTTACGCGGCTAACTTTTTGGCAGATATAAGAATAATAATAAGTATGTGGGATTTCAAGATTGTGCCTTGCTTGTCAGCAAGCACAATAATTATTGCTTTTATCTCGGAAACGGAAGGTGCAATCGTGATTCTGCCCACCAGTAGCGTACTTTTTCACCCCGATTCCAACGCCGCCATCATTGAGTCTCTACGAGTTACGGTTGCGGAGATACGTTGCTGTAGCGCCCCCCATAGGCAAACAATAGCGCCCCCTACACGCCAAATGACACTATCTCTTCTGAAATCAACTCAGAAGTGTCAAGTGTCATACAAGAAGGAAGGCTGGCCATAATGAGAATGAATCTGCACTTCCTGCCGCCCTTCAAAATAAAACCATTTAGAAGGGACAGGCACTGAATGCTGCTATAGCGCCCCCTAAAGGCTAAATGACAAAATACTTCTGATATAGGCTCAGAGTACATCCCTCCACACCTGTACCAAGTTTGGTTAGCATCGGACGATTTTTGTGAAATAGGCCCCACCCACAGAAGATTGGAAGTGGATTATATCGCAATGGTGTGTTTTTTTTTTGAACTTCCAAATCAGTGTTGTGCAGGACACTCCCAACATGATGTGTGCGTTGGTTTGGTGAAGATTGGACAAAATTCCAAGGAGAAATGGCAAAAAAAGGGTTTTGGACAAAATGCAAAATGGCGGAAAATCTAGTCAGACGCAAATGGGCGTGGCCTAGTTGAGTAGATGCGGGAGGACCCAAGGAATCCAGGGAAAAAATAATTTTGATGATAGACCCTACGGTTCAAAAGTTATGGACCAAAAGGTAAGGAGGGCTGTTATAGCGCCACCATATGGTCAATTGGTGCAATTTTTTCGGGGATAGTAAAAGACCCCTCAGTGCACCTCCCCATCAAGTTTCGTAATTCTAGCTCTTATGGTTTCTGAATTACACCTAATTTACTGCAAGATTTTGCAAGATTTTTCCAAACCCCATGCAAGTCAATGGGGAAAAAAATGGCGCTTAATGGCGAATTGCGGCCAAACCGCTTTCACAAACCCTTAACAAAGTCATAGCAACCATGTCCTCAATGAGCCGCTCATTTTGAGGTCTGGCATGTCTATGTGGCGCAAAAACTGTGGGCGGTGTTACGCGGCTAACTTTTTGGCAGATATAAGAATAATAATAAGTATGTGGGATTTCAAGATTGTGCCTTGCTTGTCAGCAAGCACAATAATTATTGCTTTTATCTCGGAAACGGAAGGTGCAATCGTGATTCTGCCCACCAGTAGCGTACTTTTTCACCCCGATTCCAACGCCGCCATCATTGAGTCTCTACGAGTTACGGTTGCGGAGATACGTTGCTGTAGCGCCCCCCATAGGCAAACAATAGCGCCCCCTACACGCCAAATGACACTATCTCTTCTGAAATCAACTCAGAAGTGTCAAGTGTCATACAAGAAGGAAGGCTGGCCATAATGAGAATGAATCTGCACTTCCTGCCGCCCTTCAAAATAAAACCATTTAGAAGGGACAGGCACTGAATGCTGCTATAGCGCCCCCTAAAGGCTAAATGACAAAATACTTCTGATATAGGCTCAGAGTACATCCCTCCACACCTGTACCAAGTTTGGTTAGCATTGGATGATCTTTGTGAAATAGGCCCCACCCACAGAAAGTTGGAAGTGGATTATATGGCAACGGTGCGTTTTTTTTTTAAACTTCCAAATCAGTGTTGTGCAGGACAGTCCCCACATGATGTGTGCGTTGGTTTGGTGAAGATTGGACAAACTTTCAAGGAGAAATCGCAAAAAAACTGTTTTGGACAAAATGCAAAATGGCGGAAAATCTAGTCAGACGCAAATGGGCGTGGCCTAGTTGAGTAGATGCGGGAGGACCCAAGGAATCCAGGGAAAAAAGAATTTTGATGATAGACCCTACGGTTCAAAAGTTATGGACCAAAAGGTAAGGAGGGCTGTTATAGCGCCACCATATGGTCAATTGGTGCAATTTTTTCGGGGATAGTAAAAGACCCCTCAGTGCACCTCCCTACCAAGTTTCGTAGCTCTAGCTGTTATGGTTTCTGAATGACAGCTAATTTACTGCAAGATTTTGCAAGATTTTTCCAAACCCCATGCAAGTCAATGGGGAAAAAAATGGCGCTTAATGGCGAATTGCGGCCAAACCGCTTTCACAAACCCTTAACAAAGTCATAGCAACCATGTCCTCAATGAGCCGCTCATTTTGAGGTCTGGCATGTCTATGTGGCGCAAAAACTGTGGGCGGTGTTACGCGGCTAACTTTTTGGCAGATATAAGAATAATAATAAGTATGTGGGATTTCAAGATTGTGCCTTGCTTGTCAGCAAGCACAATAATTATTGCTTTTATCTCGGAAACGGAAGGTGCAATCGTGATTCTGCCCACCACTAGCGTACTTTTTCACCCCAATTCCAACGCCGCCATCATTGAGTCTCTACGAGTTACGGTTGCGGAGATACGTTGCTGTAGCGCCCCCCATAGGCAAACAATAGCGCCCCCTACACGCCAAATGACACTTTCTCTTCTGAAATCAACTCAGAAGTGTCAAGTGTCATACAAGAAGGAAGGCTGGCCATAATGAGAATGAATCTGCACTTCCTGCCGCCCTTCAAAATAAAACCATTTAGAAGGGACAGGCACTGAATGCTGCTATAGCGCCCCCTAAAGGCTAAATGACAAAATACTTCTGATATAGGCTCAGAGTACATCCCTCCACACCTGTACCAAGTTTGGTTAGCATTGGATGATCTTTGTGAAATAGGCCCCACCCACAGAAAGTTGGAAGTGGATTATATGGCAACGGTGCGTTTTTTTTTTAAACTTCCAAATCAGTGTTGTGCAGGACAGTCCCCACATGATGTGTGCGTTGGTTTGGTGAAGATTGGACAAACTTTCAAGGAGAAATCGCAAAAAAACTGTTTTGGACAAAATGCAAAATGGCGGAAAATCTAGTCAGACGCAAATGGGCGTGGCCTAGTTGAGTAGATGCGGGAGGACCCAAGGAATCTAGGGAAAAAAGAATTTTGATGATAGACCCTACGGTTCAAAAGTTATGGACCAAAAGGTAAGGAGGGCTGTTATAGCGCCACCATATGGTCAATTGGTGCAATTTTTTCGGGGATAGTAAAAGACCCCTCAGTGCACCTCCCTACCAAGTTTCGTAGCTCTAGCTGTTATGGTTTCTGAATGACAGCTAATTTACTGCAAGATTTTGCAAGATTTTTCCAAACCCCATGCAAGTCAATGGGGAAAAAAATGGCGCTTAATGGCGAATTGCGGCCAAACCGCTTTCACAAACCCTTAACAAAGTCATAGCAACCATGTCCTCAATGAGCCGCTCATTTTGAGGTCTGGCATGTCTATGTGGCGCAAAAACTGTGGGCGGTGTTACGCGGCTAACTTTTTGGCAGATATAAGAATAATAATAAGTATGTGGGATTTCAAGATTGTGCCTTGCTTGTCAGCAAGCACAATAATTATTGCTTTTATCTCGGAAACGGAAGGTGCAATCGTGATTCTGCCCACCACTAGCGTACTTTTTCACCCCAATTCCAACGCCGCCATCATTGAGTCTCTACGAGTTACGGTTGCGGAGATACGTTGCTGTAGCGCCCCCCATAGGCAAACAATAGCGCCCCCTACACGCCAAATGACACTTTCTCTTCTGAAATCAACTCAGAAGTGTCAAGTGTCATACAAGAAGGAAGGCTGGCCATAATGAGAATGAATCTGCACTTCCTGCCGCCCTTCAAAATAAAACCATTTAGAAGGGACAGGCACTGAATGCTGCTATAGCGCCCCCTAAAGGCTAAATGACAAAATACTTCTGATATAGGCTCAGAGTACATCCCTCCACACCTGTACCAAGTTTGGTTAGCATTGGATGATCTTTGTGAAATAGGCCCCACCCACAGAAAGTTGGAAGTGGATTATATGGCAACGGTGCGTTTTTTTTTTAAACTTCCAAATCAGTGTTGTGCAGGACAGTCCCCACATGATGTGTGCGTTGGTTTGGTGAAGATTGGACAAACTTTCAAGGAGAAATCGCAAAAAAACTGTTTTGGACAAAATGCAAAATGGCGGAAAATCTAGTCAGACGCAAATGGGCGTGGCCTAGTTGAGTAGATGCGGGAGGACCCAAGGAATCCAGGGAAAAAAGAATTTTGATGATAGACCCTACGGTTCAAAAGTTATGGACCAAAAGGTAAGGAGGGCTGTTATAGCGCCACCATATGGTCAATTGGTGCAATTTTTTCGGGGATAGTAAAAGACCCCTCAGTGCACCTCCCTACCAAGTTTCGTAGCTCTAGCTGTTATGGTTTCTGAATGACAGCTAATTTACTGCAAGATTTTGCAAGATTTTTCCAAACCCCATGCAAGTCAATGGGGAAAAAAATGGCGCTTAATGGCGAATTGCGGCCAAACCGCTTTCACAAACCCTTAACAAAGTCATAGCAACCATGTCCTCAATGAGCCGCTCATTTTGAGGTCTGGCATGTCTATGTGGCGCAAAAACTGTGGGCGGTGTTACGCGGCTAACTTTTTGGCAGATATAAGAATAATAATAAGTATGTGGGATTTCAAGATTGTGCCTTGCTTGTCAGCAAGCACAATAATTATTGCTTTTATCTCGGAAACGGAAGGTGCAATCGTGATTCTGCCCACCACTAGCGTACTTTTTCACCCCAATTCCAACGCCGCCATCATTGAGTCTCTACGAGTTACGGTTGCGGAGATACGTTGCTGTAGCGCCCCCCATAGGCAAACAATAGCGCCCCCTACACGCCAAATGACACTTTCTCTTCTGAAATCAACTCAGAAGTGTCAAGTGTCATACAAGAAGGAAGGCTGGCCATAATGAGAATGAATCTGCACTTCCTGCCGCCCTTCAAAATAAAACCATTTAGAAGGGACAGGCACTGAATGCTGCTATAGCGCCCCCTAAAGGCTAAATGACAAAATACTTCTGATATAGGCTCAGAGTACATCCCTCCACACCTGTACCAAGTTTGGTTAGCATTGGATGATCTTTGTGAAATAGGCCCCACCCACAGAAAGTTGGAAGTGGATTATATGGCAACGGTGCGTTTTTTTTTTAAACTTCCAAATCAGTGTTGTGCAGGACAGTCCCCACATGATGTGTGCGTTGGTTTGGTGAAGATTGGACAAACTTTCAAGGAGAAATCGCAAAAAAACTGTTTTGGACAAAATGCAAAATGGCGGAAAATCTAGTCAGACGCAAATGGGCGTGGCCTAGTTGAGTAGATGCGGGAGGACCCAAGGAATCCAGGGAAAAAAGAATTTTGATGATAGACCCTACGGTTCAAAAGTTATGGACCAAAAGGTAAGGAGGGCTGTTATAGCGCCACCATATGGTCAATTGGTGCAATTTTTTCGGGGATAGTAAAAGACCCCTCAGTGCACCTCCCTACCAAGTTTCGTAGCTCTAGCTGTTATGGTTTCTGAATGACAGCTAATTTACTGCAAGATTTTGCAAGATTTTTCCAAACCCCATGCAAGTCAATGGGGAAAAAAATGGCGCTTAATGGCGAATTGCGGCCAAACCGCTTTCACAAACCCTTAACAAAGTCATAGCAACCATGTCCTCAATGAGCCGCTCATTTTGAGGTCTGGCATGTCTATGTGGCGCAAAAACTGTGGGCGGTGTTACGCGGCTAACTTTTTGGCAGATATAAGAATAATAATAAGTATGTGGGATTTCAAGATTGTGCCTTGCTTGTCAGCAAGCACAATAATAAGTATGTGGGATTTCAAGATTGTGCCTTGCTTGTCAGCAAGCACAATAATTATTGCTTTTATCTCGGAAACGGAAGGTGCAATCGTGATTCTGCCCACCAGTAGCGTACTTTTTCACCCCGATTCCAACGCCGCCATCATTGAGTCTCTACGAGTTACGGTTGCGGAGATACGTTGCTGTAGCGCCCCCCATAGGCAAACAATAGCGCCCCCTACACGCCAAATGACACTATCTCTTCTGAAATCAACTCAGAAGTGTCAAGTGTCATACAAGAAGGAAGGCTGGCCATAATGAGAATGAATCTGCACTTCCTGCCGCCCTTCAAAATAAAACCATTTAGAAGGGACAGGCACTGAATGCTGCTATAGCGCCCCCTAAAGGCTAAATGACAAAATACTTCTGATATAGGCTCAGAGTACATCCCTCCACACCTGTACCAAGTTTGGTTAGCATCGGACGATTTTTGTGAAATAGGCCCCACCCACAGAAGATTGGAAGTGGATTATATCGCAATGGTGTGTTTTTTTTTTGAACTTCCAAATCAGTGTTGTGCAGGACACTCCCAACATGATGTGTGCGTTGGTTTGGTGAAGATTGGACAAAATTCCAAGGAGAAATGGCAAAAAAAGGGTTTTGGACAAAATGCAAAATGGCGGAAAATCTAGTCAGACGCAAATGGGCGTGGCCTAGTTGAGTAGATGCGGGAGGACCCAAGGAATCCAGGGAAAAAATAATTTTGATGATAGACCCTACGGTTCAAAAGTTATGGACCAAAAGGTAAGGAGGGCTGTTATAGCGCCACCATATGGTCAATTGGTGCAATTTTTTCGGGGATAGTAAAAGACCCCTCAGTGCACCTCCCCATCAAGTTTCGTAATTCTAGCTCTTATGGTTTCTGAATTACACCTAATTTACTGCAAGATTTTGCAAGATTTTTCCAAACCCCATGCAAGTCAATGGGGAAAAAAATGGCGCTTAATGGCGAATTGCGGCCAAACCGCTTTCACAAACCCTTAACAAAGTCATAGCAACCATGTCCTCAATGAGCCGCTCATTTTGAGGTCTGGCATGTCTATGTGGCGCAAAAACTGTGGGCGGTGTTACGCGGCTAACTTTTTGGCAGATATAAGAATAATAATAAGTATGTGGGATTTCAAGATTGTGCCTTGCTTGTCAGCAAGCACAATAATTATTGCTTTTATCTCGGAAACGGAAGGTGCAATCGTGATTCTGCCCACCAGTAGCGTACTTTTTCACCCCGATTCCAACGCCGCCATCATTGAGTCTCTACGAGTTACGGTTGCGGAGATACGTTGCTGTAGCGCCCCCCATAGGCAAACAATAGCGCCCCCTACACGCCAAATGACACTATCTCTTCTGAAATCAACTCAGAAGTGTCAAGTGTCATACAAGAAGGAAGGCTGGCCATAATGAGAATGAATCTGCACTTCCTGCCGCCCTTCAAAATAAAACCATTTAGAAGGGACAGGCACTGAATGCTGCTATAGCGCCCCCTAAAGGCTAAATGACAAAATACTTCTGATATAGGCTCAGAGTACATCCCTCCACACCTGTACCAAGTTTGGTTAGCATCGGACGATTTTTGTGAAATAGGCCCCACCCACAGAAGATTGGAAGTGGATTATATCGCAATGGTGTGTTTTTTTTTTGAACTTCCAAATCAGTGTTGTGCAGGACACTCCCAACATGATGTGTGCGTTGGTTTGGTGAAGATTGGACAAAATTCCAAGGAGAAATGGCAAAAAAAGGGTTTTGGACAAAATGCAAAATGGCGGAAAATCTAGTCAGACGCAAATGGGCGTGGCCTAGTTGAGTAGATGCGGGAGGACCCAAGGAATCCAGGGAAAAAATAATTTTGATGATAGACCCTACGGTTCAAAAGTTATGGACCAAAAGGTAAGGAGGGCTGTTATAGCGCCACCATATGGTCAATTGGTGCAATTTTTTCGGGGATAGTAAAAGACCCCTCAGTGCACCTCCCCATCAAGTTTCGTAATTCTAGCTCTTATGGTTTCTGAATTACACCTAATTTACTGCAAGATTTTGCAAGATTTTTCCAAACCCCATGCAAGTCAATGGGGAAAAAAATGGCGCTTAATGGCGAATTGCGGCCAAACCGCTTTCACAAACCCTTAACAAAGTCATAGCAACCATGTCCTCAATGAGCCGCTCATTTTGAGGTCTGGCATGTCTATGTGGCGCAAAAACTGTGGGCGGTGTTACGCGGCTAACTTTTTGGCAGATATAAGAATAATAATAAGTATGTGGGATTTCAAGATTGTGCCTTGCTTGTCAGCAAGCACAATAATTATTGCTTTTATCTCGGAAACGGAAGGTGCAATCGTGATTCTGCCCACCAGTAGCGTACTTTTTCACCCCGATTCCAACGCCGCCATCATTGAGTCTCTACGAGTTACGGTTGCGGAGATACGTTGCTGTAGCGCCCCCCATAGGCAAACAATAGCGCCCCCTACACGCCAAATGACACTATCTCTTCTGAAATCAACTCAGAAGTGTCAAGTGTCATACAAGAAGGAAGGCTGGCCATAATGAGAATGAATCTGCACTTCCTGCCGCCCTTCAAAATAAAACCATTTAGAAGGGACAGGCACTGAATGCTGCTATAGCGCCCCCTAAAGGCTAAATGACAAAATACTTCTGATATAGGCTCAGAGTACATCCCTCCACACCTGTACCAAGTTTGGTTAGCATCGGACGATTTTTGTGAAATAGGCCCCACCCACAGAAGATTGGAAGTGGATTATATCGCAATGGTGTGTTTTTTTTTTGAACTTCCAAATCAGTGTTGTGCAGGACACTCCCAACATGATGTGTGCGTTGGTTTGGTGAAGATTGGACAAAATTCCAAGGAGAAATGGCAAAAAAAGGGTTTTGGACAAAATGCAAAATGGCGGAAAATCTAGTCAGACGCAAATGGGCGTGGCCTAGTTGAGTAGATGCGGGAGGACCCAAGGAATCCAGGGAAAAAATAATTTTGATGATAGACCCTACGGTTCAAAAGTTATGGACCAAAAGGTAAGGAGGGCTGTTATAGCGCCACCATATGGTCAATTGGTGCAATTTTTTCGGGGATAGTAAAAGACCCCTCAGTGCACCTCCCCATCAAGTTTCGTAATTCTAGCTCTTATGGTTTCTGAATTACACCTAATTTACTGCAAGATTTTGCAAGATTTTTCCAAACCCCATGCAAGTCAATGGGGAAAAAAATGGCGCTTAATGGCGAATTGCGGCCAAACCGCTTTCACAAACCCTTAACAAAGTCATAGCAACCATGTCCTCAATGAGCCGCTCATTTTGAGGTCTGGCATGTCTATGTGGCGCAAAAACTGTGGGCGGTGTTACGCGGCTAACTTTTTGGCAGATATAAGAATAATAATAAGTATGTGGGATTTCAAGATTGTGCCTTGCTTGTCAGCAAGCACAATAATAAGTATGTGGGATTTCAAGATTGTGCCTTGCTTGTCAGCAAGCACAATAATTATTGCTTTTATCTCGGAAACGGAAGGTGCAATCGTGATTCTGCCCACCACTAGCGTACTTTTTCACCCCGATTCCAACGCCGCCATCATTGAGTCTCTACGAGTTACGGTTGCGGAGATACGTTGCTGTAGCGCCCCCCATAGGCAAACAATAGCGCCCCCTACACGCCAAATGACACTTTCTCTTCTGAAATCAACTCAGAAGTGTCAAGTGTCATACAAGAAGGAAGGCTGGCCATAATGAGAATGAATCTGCACTTCCTGCCGCCCTTCAAAATAAAACCATTTAGAAGGGACAGGCACTGAATGCTGCTATAGCGCCCCCTAAAGGCTAAATGACAAAATACTTCTGATATAGGCTCAGAGTACATCCCTCCACACCTGTACCAAGTTTGGTTAGCATTGGATGATCTTTGTGAAATAGGCCCCACCCACAGAAAGTTGGAAGTGGATTATATGGCAACGGTGCGTTTTTTTTTTAAACTTCCAAATCAGTGTTGTGCAGGACAGTCCCCACATGATGTGTGCGTTGGTTTGGTGAAGATTGGACAAACTTTCAAGGAGAAATCGCAAAAAAACTGTTTTGGACAAAATGCAAAATGGCGGAAAATCTAGTCAGACGCAAATGGGCGTGGCCTAGTTGAGTAGATGCGGGAGGACCCAAGGAATCCAGGGAAAAAAGAATTTTGATGATAGACCCTACGGTTCAAAAGTTATGGACCAAAAGGTAAGGAGGGCTGTTATAGCGCCACCATATGGTCAATTGGTGCAATTTTTTCGGGGATAGTAAAAGACCCCTCAGTGCACCTCCCTACCAAGTTTCGTAGCTCTAGCTGTTATGGTTTCTGAATGACAGCTAATTTACTGCAAGATTTTGCAAGATTTTTCCAAACCCCATGCAAGTCAATGGGGAAAAAAATGGCGCTTAATGGCGAATTGCGGCCAAACCGCTTTCACAAACCCTTAACAAAGTCATAGCAACCATGTCCTCAATGAGCCGCTCATTTTGAGGTCTGGCATGTCTATGTGGCGCAAAAACTGTGGGCGGTGTTACGCGGCTAACTTTTTGGCAGATATAAGAATAATAATAAGTATGTGGGATTTCAAGATTGTGCCTTGCTTGTCAGCAAGCACAATAATAAGTATGTGGGATTTCAAGATTGTGCCTTGCTTGTCAGCAAGCACAATAATAATGGGGGACTTTGTAATTTGTGCCTTGCTTTCAGCCAAAGTGTCAAGTGTCATACAAGAAGGAAGGCTGGCCATAATGAGAATGAATCTGCACTTCCTGCCGCCCTTCAAAATAAAACCATTTAGAAGGGACAGGCACTGAATGCTGCTATAGCGCCCCCTAAAGGCTAAATGACAAAATACTTCTGATATAGGCTCAGAGTACATCCCTCCACACCTGTACCAAGTTTGGTTAGCATCGGACGATCTTTGTGAAATAGGCCCCACCCACAGAAAGTTGGAAGTGGATTATATCGCAACGGTGCGTTTTTTTTTTAAACTTCCAAATCAGTGTTGTGCAGGACAGTCCCCACATGATGTGTGCGTTGGTTTGGTGAAGATTGGACAAAATTTCAAGGAGAAATGGCAAAAAAACGGTTTTGGACAAAATGCAAAATGGCGGAAAATCTAGTCAGACGGAAATGGGCGTGGCCTAGTTGAGTAGATGCGGGAGGACCCAAGGAATCCAGGGAAAAAATAATTTTGATGATAAACCCTACGGTTCAAAAGTTATCGAGCAAAAGGTAAGGAGGGCTGTTATAGCGCCACCATATGGTCAATTGGTGCAATTTTTTCGGGGATAGTAAAAGACCCCTCAGTGCACCTCCCCATCAAGTTTCGTAGCTCTAGCTCTTATGGTTTCTGAATTACACCTAATTTACTGCAAGATTTTGCAAGATTTTTCCAAACCCCATGCAAGTCAATGGGGAAAAAAATGGCGCTTAATGGCGAATTGCGGCCAAACCGCTTTCACAAACCCTTAACAAAGTCATAGCAACCATGTCCTCAATGAGCCGCTCATTTTGAGGTCTGGCATGTCTATGTGGCGCAAAAACTGTGGGCGGTGTTACGCGGCTAACTTTTTGGCAGATATAAGAATAATAACTAGAATGTCTACATTTCCTACCGAAAATGTAATTGTGCTTGCGTCCTCGCCATGCACCGCCTGGCTTGCAAGGTCCCTGCCCATGCAATTAGGGGGACTAAAGCTTAATTTATACTTATTAGTGTTAATTTCGTCCACGAAAACTATGAGGAAAAATGTTAGTCGACTACCTTTTTCCCCAAGACTAAGACTAGACTAAAATGTTCAGACTTTTAGTTTTATTGACTAAGACAAGACTAAAATACTCAAACTTTTAGTCGACTAAAACTTGACTAAACAAAAAGAGGACGGGGTTGACTAAATATGATAAAAACTAACAAGGACATTTGACACAGGACTAAGACTACGACAAAATAAAAAAATAGACGACAAAATTAACATTAATTATAGACTGTTCCCCCCCCTCAATGCAGCAGTTCAGGTTCCTGTGCTGCAGCATCATAGATGTAGCTGACATGTAGCTGTCTTAAAAACATTTACAGTAGTTACAGCAGAACCCGCCCAGTCTTAGCTAAGGGTCTTATCTATATGTGTATGAGGCATTGTGTTCCCAAAATGTACAGCTACTTGCTTGTCTACATTCTATCCAGAGAAGTCTGAGTGCTTTCCGCACAGCCAGGCTCCCTCCATTCTCCCCTCAGCTACGGGCTGAGCAGGGACTGTAAATACGGTCCACTTGTCGTTGCTACCGCTGCATGCCGACACTGGCCCGGGTGGGCAGCATCACCATTACCTACTTTCCCTGGGAAAGAGTTGCCAACACTGCTTCGAATTACAATTACTAGTACAAGCGCATCAGCAGATTCAACAGTTTTCATTGACTAAAACTAGACTAAAATGTGAACAGTTTTCGTTGACTAAAACTAGACTAAAATACTTATGGTTTTATTTGACTAAGCCGAGACTAAAATGCTCAAACTTTTAGTCGACTAAAACTTGACTAAATAAAAACAGGATGAGGTTGACTAAATATGATACAGAGTAACAAGGACATTTAACACGGGACTAAGACTAAGACTAAATAAAAAAATAGCCGACAAAATTAACACTAGTCCAATCGCGACCCCTTTAAAGGACTATATGTATTTTTCCCCCCCGAATCCAATGTCGCCATCCGTGAGTCTGTACGAGTTACGCTTGCGGAGATACGTCCGCCCAGCCTGCAGCACTACAGGAGAGAGATAGAGGACAGTGGGGGGTTGGGGGTTTCAAGTCACTGACCAAACACTCTATTTCAGTGATTTCTGTCAGAAAATAGAGCCATTTAACACTTATTTGAACACAAAAACATTGCTGAATGTAGCTTTAAGTAGTTATGGGTCGGCCTATGTGAGTAGATGCGGAACGTCCCAAGGAATCCAGGGAAAAAATAAGTTTGATTATAGACCCTACGGTTCAAAAGTTATGAACCAAACATAAAGAGGGCTGTTATAGCGCCACCATCTTGTCAATTGGTGCAATTCTTTCGTGGATAGTAAAATACCCCTCTGTGAACCTCCCTAACAAGTTTCGTAGCTGTACCTAGTATGGTTTCTGAGATAGTTAATTTAATGCCTTATTTGTGTCAACATCATTCTCTTTACCCAAGATGCAACACTCCTGCTCAGAGTTGCTCTTAAGCTCTATTTATCTGGTCAAATCTCACCGGATTCCTGTTTGCAGTACACTTTTTGCATGTGTTTTTTAACAGAGAAGAGTTGCAGCTGCTCAAAAGACAATATGTAAAATGTATGAGTGAGACCATGAGTGATATAGCACTTGTAATACAGGTATAGCCATGTCTGAAGTCTACATAATAGCGTGCGTGCGTCAAGTCAAGTGTCAAGTGTCATACAAGAAGGAAGGCTGGCCATAATGAGAATGAATCTGCACTTCCTGCCGCCCTTCAAAATAAAACCATTTAGAAGGGACAGGCACTGAATGCTGCTATAGCGCCCCCTAAAGGCGAAATGACAAAATACTTCTCCTATAGGCTCAGAGTACATCCCTCCACACCTGTACCAAGTTTGGTTAGCATCGGACGATCTTTGTGAAATAGGCCCCACCCACAGAAAGTTGGAAGTGGATTATATCGCAACGGTGTGTTTTTTTTTTCAAAACTTCCAAATCAGTGTTGTGCAGGACAGTCCCCACATGATGTGTGCGTTGGTTTGGTGAAGATTGGAGAAAATTCCAAGGAGAAATGGCAAAAAAACGGTTTTGGACAAAATGCAAAATGGCGGGAAATCTAGTCAGACGCAAATGGGCGTGGCCTAGTTGAGTAGATGCGGGAGGACCCAAGGAATCCAGGGAAAAAATAATTTTGATGATAGACCCTACGGTTCAAAAGTTATGGACCAAAAGGTAAGGAGGGCTGTTATAGCGCCACCATATGGTCAATTGGTGCAATTTTTTCGGGGATAGTAAAAGACCCCTCAGTGCACCTCCCCATCAAGTTTCGTAGCTCTAGCTCTTATGGTTTCTGAATTACACCTAATTTACTGCAAGATTTTGCAAGATTTTTCCAAACCCCATGCAAGTCAATGGGGAAAAAAATGGCGCTTAATGGCGAATTGCGGCCAAACCGCTTTCACAAACCCTTAACAAAGTCATAGCAACCATGTCCTCAATGAGCCGCTCATTTTGAGGTCTGGCATGTCTATGTGGCGCAAAAACTGTGGGCGGTGTTACGCGGCTAACTTTTTGGCAGATATAATAATAATAAATATAGCCGCAAGCGGCGATGCGGGGTCCAAGCTTCCGGTGAAAGTTTCAAAGTTTCAAAGTTTCAAAGTTTCAAAGTGTCAAAGTTTAAACATTTATCATTTCAAGACGGTTTCACGTATCCAAATTCTTTATACAACTTTAGATCAGGGAAGTCCAGAGATGACACAGAAAAAGTTTGGGCTCATTCGGGCAAATGGCCTAGGACGAGTTCGTTTTTTTTTTTGGAAAATCTAGCAGGCTTAAATGGGTGTGAGTTATGGGTCAATACGCAAAAGGGTCTGTTATAGCGCCACCATCTGGCCAATATGGCTAATTTTTTGTCTCTGAACAGTGGGGCACATTTCCAACCTATGTGCAAGGTCTGGCTACTGTAGCCCTTACGGTTTTTGACGTGCATGCTGTTTTAGGGCAGAATAATAATAATAATAATAATAATAATAATAAACATTACAGATACAATAGGGATCCACGCACTTCGTGCTTGGACCCCTAATAATAATAAGTATGTGGGATTTCAAGATTGTGCCTTGCTTGTCAGCAAGCACAATAATTATTGCTTTTATCTCGGAAACGGAAGGTGCAATCGTGATTCTGCCCACCACTAGCGTACTTTTTCACCCCGATTCCAACGCCGCCATCATTGAGTCTCTACGAGTTACGGTTGCGGAGATACGTTGCTGTAGCGCCCCCCATAGGCAAACAATAGCGCCCGCTACACGCCAAATGACACTATCTCTTCTGAAATCAACTCAGAAGTGTCAAGTGTCATACAAGAAGGAAGGCTGGCCATAATGAGAATGAATCTGCACTTCCTGCCGCCCTTCAAAATAAAACCATTTAGAAGGGACAGGCACTGAATGCTGCTATAGCGCCCCCTAAAGGCGAAATGACAAAATACTTCTCCTATAGGCTCAGAGTACATCCCTCCACACCTGTACCAAGTTTGGTTAGCATCGGACGATCTTTGTGAAATAGGCCCCACCCACAGAAAGTTGGAAGTGGATTATATCGCAACGGTGTGTTTTTTTTTTCAAAACTTCCAAATCAGTGTTGTGCAGGACAGTCCCCACATGATGTGTGCGTTGGTTTGGTGAAGATTGGAGAAAATTCCAAGGAGAAATGGCAAAAAAACGGTTTTGGACAAAATGCAAAATGGCGGGAAATCTAGTCAGACGCAAATGGGCGTGGCCTAGTTGAGTAGATGCGGGAGGACCCAAGGAATCCAGGGAAAAAATAATTTTGATGATAGACCCTACGGTTCAAAAGTTATGGACCAAAAGGTAAGGAGGGCTGTTATAGCGCCACCATATGGTCAATTGGTGCAATTTTTTCGGGGATAGTAAAAGACCCCTCAGTGCACCTCCCCATCAAGTTTCGTAGCTCTAGCTCTTATGGTTTCTGAATTACACCTAATTTACTGCAAGATTTTGCAAGATTTTTCCAAACCCCATGCAAGTCAATGGGGAAAAAAATGGCGCTTAATGGCGAATTGCGGCCAAACCGCTTTCACAAACCCTTAACAAAGTCATAGCAACCATGTCCTCAATGAGCCGCTCATTTTGAGGTCTGGCATGTCTATGTGGCGCAAAAACTGTGGGCGGTGTTACGCGGCTAACTTTTTGGCAGATATAATAATAATAAATATAGCCGCAAGCGGCGATGCGGGGTCCAAGCTTCCGGTGAAAGTTTCAAAGTTTCAAAGTTTCAAAGTTTCAAAGTGTCAAAGTTTAAACATTTATCATTTCAAGACGGTTTCACGTATCCAAATTCTTTATACAACTTTAGATCAGGGAAGTCCAGAGATGACACAGAAAAAGTTTGGGCTCATTCGGGCAAATGGCCTAGGACGAGTTCGTTTTTTTTTTTGGAAAATCTAGCAGGCTTAAATGGGTGTGAGTTATGGGTCAATACGCAAAAGGGTCTGTTATAGCGCCACCATCTGGCCAATATGGCTAATTTTTTGTCTCTGAACAGTGGGGCACATTTCCAACCTATGTGCAAGGTCTGGCTACTGTAGCCCTTACGGTTTTTGACGTGCATGCTGTTTTAGGGCAGAATAATAATAATAATAATAATAATAATAATAAACATTACAGATACAATAGGGATCCACGCACTTCGTGCTTGGACCCCTAATAATAATAAGTATGTGGGATTTCAAGATTGTGCCTTGCTTGTCAGCAAGCACAATAATTATTGCTTTTATCTCGGAAACGGAAGGTGCAATCGTGATTCTGCCCACCACTAGCGTACTTTTTCACCCCGATTCCAACGCCGCCATCATTGAGTCTCTACGAGTTACGGTTGCGGAGATACGTTGCTGTAGCGCCCCCCATAGGCAAACAATAGCGCCCGCTACACGCCAAATGACACTATCTCTTCTGAAATCAACTCAGAAGTGTCAAGTGTCATACAAGAAGGAAGGCTGGCCATAATGAGAATGAATCTGCACTTCCTGCCGCCCTTCAAAATAAAACCATTTAGAAGGGACAGGCACTGAATGCTGCTATAGCGCCCCCTAAAGGCGAAATGACAAAATACTTCTCCTATAGGCTCAGAGTACATCCCTCCACACCTGTACCAAGTTTGGTTAGCATCGGACGATCTTTGTGAAATAGGCCCCACCCACAGAAAGTTGGAAGTGGATTATATCGCAACGGTGTGTTTTTTTTTTCAAAACTTCCAAATCAGTGTTGTGCAGGACAGTCCCCACATGATGTGTGCGTTGGTTTGGTGAAGATTGGAGAAAATTCCAAGGAGAAATGGCAAAAAAACGGTTTTGGACAAAATGCAAAATGGCGGGAAATCTAGTCAGACGCAAATGGGCGTGGCCTAGTTGAGTAGATGCGGGAGGACCCAAGGAATCCAGGGAAAAAATAATTTTGATGATAGACCCTACGGTTCAAAAGTTATGGACCAAAAGGTAAGGAGGGCTGTTATAGCGCCACCATATGGTCAATTGGTGCAATTTTTTCGGGGATAGTAAAAGACCCCTCAGTGCACCTCCCCATCAAGTTTCGTAGCTCTAGCTCTTATGGTTTCTGAATTACACCTAATTTACTGCAAGATTTTGCAAGATTTTTCCAAACCCCATGCAAGTCAATGGGGAAAAAAATGGCGCTTAATGGCGAATTGCGGCCAAACCGCTTTCACAAACCCTTAACAAAGTCATAGCAACCATGTCCTCAATGAGCCGCTCATTTTGAGGTCTGGCATGTCTATGTGGCGCAAAAACTGTGGGCGGTGTTACGCGGCTAACTTTTTGGCAGATATAATAATAATAAATATAGCCGCAAGCGGCGATGCGGGGTCCAAGCTTCCGGTGAAAGTTTCAAAGTTTCAAAGTTTCAAAGTTTCAAAGTGTCAAAGTTTAAACATTTATCATTTCAAGACGGTTTCACGTATCCAAATTCTTTATACAACTTTAGATCAGGGAAGTCCAGAGATGACACAGAAAAAGTTTGGGCTCATTCGGGCAAATGGCCTAGGACGAGTTCGTTTTTTTTTTTGGAAAATCTAGCAGGCTTAAATGGGTGTGAGTTATGGGTCAATACGCAAAAGGGTCTGTTATAGCGCCACCATCTGGCCAATATGGCTAATTTTTTGTCTCTGAACAGTGGGGCACATTTCCAACCTATGTGCAAGGTCTGGCTACTGTAGCCCTTACGGTTTTTGACGTGCATGCTGTTTTAGGGCAGAATAATAATAATAATAATAATAATAATAATAAACATTACAGATACAATAGGGATCCACGCACTTCGTGCTTGGACCCCTAATAATAATAAGTATGTGGGATTTCAAGATTGTGCCTTGCTTGTCAGCAAGCACAATAATTATTGCTTTTATCTCGGAAACGGAAGGTGCAATCGTGATTCTGCCCACCACTAGCGTACTTTTTCACCCCGATTCCAACGCCGCCATCATTGAGTCTCTACGAGTTACGGTTGCGGAGATACGTTGCTGTAGCGCCCCCCATAGGCAAACAATAGCGCCCGCTACACGCCAAATGACACTATCTCTTCTGAAATCAACTCAGAAGTGTCAAGTGTCATACAAGAAGGAAGGCTGGCCATAATGAGAATGAATCTGCACTTCCTGCCGCCCTTCAAAATAAAACCATTTAGAAGGGACAGGCACTGAATGCTGCTATAGCGCCCCCTAAAGGCGAAATGACAAAATACTTCTCCTATAGGCTCAGAGTACATCCCTCCACACCTGTACCAAGTTTGGTTAGCATCGGACGATCTTTGTGAAATAGGCCCCACCCACAGAAAGTTGGAAGTGGATTATATCGCAACGGTGTGTTTTTTTTTTCAAAACTTCCAAATCAGTGTTGTGCAGGACAGTCCCCACATGATGTGTGCGTTGGTTTGGTGAAGATTGGAGAAAATTCCAAGGAGAAATGGCAAAAAAACGGTTTTGGACAAAATGCAAAATGGCGGGAAATCTAGTCAGACGCAAATGGGCGTGGCCTAGTTGAGTAGATGCGGGAGGACCCAAGGAATCCAGGGAAAAAATAATTTTGATGATAGACCCTACGGTTCAAAAGTTATGGACCAAAAGGTAAGGAGGGCTGTTATAGCGCCACCATATGGTCAATTGGTGCAATTTTTTCGGGGATAGTAAAAGACCCCTCAGTGCACCTCCCCATCAAGTTTCGTAGCTCTAGCTCTTATGGTTTCTGAATTACACCTAATTTACTGCAAGATTTTGCAAGATTTTTCCAAACCCCATGCAAGTCAATGGGGAAAAAAATGGCGCTTAATGGCGAATTGCGGCCAAACCGCTTTCACAAACCCTTAACAAAGTCATAGCAACCATGTCCTCAATGAGCCGCTCATTTTGAGGTCTGGCATGTCTATGTGGCGCAAAAACTGTGGGCGGTGTTACGCGGCTAACTTTTTGGCAGATATAATAATAATAAATATAGCCGCAAGCGGCGATGCGGGGTCCAAGCTTCCGGTGAAAGTTTCAAAGTTTCAAAGTTTCAAAGTTTCAAAGTGTCAAAGTTTAAACATTTATCATTTCAAGACGGTTTCACGTATCCAAATTCTTTATACAACTTTAGATCAGGGAAGTCCAGAGATGACACAGAAAAAGTTTGGGCTCATTCGGGCAAATGGCCTAGGACGAGTTCGTTTTTTTTTTTGGAAAATCTAGCAGGCTTAAATGGGTGTGAGTTATGGGTCAATACGCAAAAGGGTCTGTTATAGCGCCACCATCTGGCCAATATGGCTAATTTTTTGTCTCTGAACAGTGGGGCACATTTCCAACCTATGTGCAAGGTCTGGCTACTGTAGCCCTTACGGTTTTTGACGTGCATGCTGTTTTAGGGCAGAATAATAATAATAATAATAATAATAATAATAAACATTACAGATACAATAGGGATCCACGCACTTCGTGCTTGGACCCCTAATAATAATAAGTATGTGGGATTTCAAGATTGTGCCTTGCTTGTCAGCAAGCACAATAATTATTGCTTTTATCTCGGAAACGGAAGGTGCAATCGTGATTCTGCCCACCACTAGCGTACTTTTTCACCCCGATTCCAACGCCGCCATCATTGAGTCTCTACGAGTTACGGTTGCGGAGATACGTTGCTGTAGCGCCCCCCATAGGCAAACAATAGCGCCCGCTACACGCCAAATGACACTATCTCTTCTGAAATCAACTCAGAAGTGTCAAGTGTCATACAAGAAGGAAGGCTGGCCATAATGAGAATGAATCTGCACTTCCTGCCGCCCTTCAAAATAAAACCATTTAGAAGGGACAGGCACTGAATGCTGCTATAGCGCCCCCTAAAGGCGAAATGACAAAATACTTCTCCTATAGGCTCAGAGTACATCCCTCCACACCTGTACCAAGTTTGGTTAGCATCGGACGATCTTTGTGAAATAGGCCCCACCCACAGAAAGTTGGAAGTGGATTATATCGCAACGGTGTGTTTTTTTTTTCAAAACTTCCAAATCAGTGTTGTGCAGGACAGTCCCCACATGATGTGTGCGTTGGTTTGGTGAAGATTGGAGAAAATTCCAAGGAGAAATGGCAAAAAAACGGTTTTGGACAAAATGCAAAATGGCGGGAAATCTAGTCAGACGCAAATGGGCGTGGCCTAGTTGAGTAGATGCGGGAGGACCCAAGGAATCCAGGGAAAAAATAATTTTGATGATAGACCCTACGGTTCAAAAGTTATGGACCAAAAGGTAAGGAGGGCTGTTATAGCGCCACCATATGGTCAATTGGTGCAATTTTTTCGGGGATAGTAAAAGACCCCTCAGTGCACCTCCCCATCAAGTTTCGTAGCTCTAGCTCTTATGGTTTCTGAATTACACCTAATTTACTGCAAGATTTTGCAAGATTTTTCCAAACCCCATGCAAGTCAATGGGGAAAAAAATGGCGCTTAATGGCGAATTGCGGCCAAACCGCTTTCACAAACCCTTAACAAAGTCATAGCAACCATGTCCTCAATGAGCCGCTCATTTTGAGGTCTGGCATGTCTATGTGGCGCAAAAACTGTGGGCGGTGTTACGCGGCTAACTTTTTGGCAGATATAATAATAATAAATATAGCCGCAAGCGGCGATGCGGGGTCCAAGCTTCCGGTGAAAGTTTCAAAGTTTCAAAGTTTCAAAGTTTCAAAGTGTCAAAGTTTAAACATTTATCATTTCAAGACGGTTTCACGTATCCAAATTCTTTATACAACTTTAGATCAGGGAAGTCCAGAGATGACACAGAAAAAGTTTGGGCTCATTCGGGCAAATGGCCTAGGACGAGTTCGTTTTTTTTTTTGGAAAATCTAGCAGGCTTAAATGGGTGTGAGTTATGGGTCAATACGCAAAAGGGTCTGTTATAGCGCCACCATCTGGCCAATATGGCTAATTTTTTGTCTCTGAACAGTGGGGCACATTTCCAACCTATGTGCAAGGTCTGGCTACTGTAGCCCTTACGGTTTTTGACGTGCATGCTGTTTTAGGGCAGAATAATAATAATAATAATAATAATAATAATAAACATTACAGATACAATAGGGATCCACGCACTTCGTGCTTGGACCCCTAATAATAATAAGTATGTGGGATTTCAAGATTGTGCCTTGCTTGTCAGCAAGCACAATAATTATTGCTTTTATCTCGGAAACGGAAGGTGCAATCGTGATTCTGCCCACCACTAGCGTACTTTTTCACCCCGATTCCAACGCCGCCATCATTGAGTCTCTACGAGTTACGGTTGCGGAGATACGTTGCTGTAGCGCCCCCCATAGGCAAACAATAGCGCCCGCTACACGCCAAATCTACATAATAGCGTGCGTGCGTCAAGTCAAGTGTCAAGTGTCATACAAGAAGGAAGGCTGGCCATAATGAGAATGAATCTGCACTTCCTGCCGCCCTTCAAAATAAAACCATTTAGAAGGGACAGGCACTGAATGCTGCTATAGCGCCCCCTAAAGGCGAAATGACAAAATACTTCTCCTATAGGCTCAGAGTACATCCCTCCACACCTGTACCAAGTTTGGTTAGCATCGGACGATCTTTGTGAAATAGGCCCCACCCACAGAAAGTTGGAAGTGGATTATATCGCAACGGTGTGTTTTTTTTTTCAAAACTTCCAAATCAGTGTTGTGCAGGACAGTCCCCACATGATGTGTGCGTTGGTTTGGTGAAGATTGGAGAAAATTCCAAGGAGAAATGGCAAAAAAACGGTTTTGGACAAAATGCAAAATGGCGGGAAATCTAGTCAGACGCAAATGGGCGTGGCCTAGTTGAGTAGATGCGGGAGGACCCAAGGAATCCAGGGAAAAAATAATTTTGATGATAGACCCTACGGTTCAAAAGTTATGGACCAAAAGGTAAGGAGGGCTGTTATAGCGCCACCATATGGTCAATTGGTGCAATTTTTTCGGGGATAGTAAAAGACCCCTCAGTGCACCTCCCCATCAAGTTTCGTAGCTCTAGCTCTTATGGTTTCTGAATTACACCTAATTTACTGCAAGATTTTGCAAGATTTTTCCAAACCCCATGCAAGTCAATGGGGAAAAAAATGGCGCTTAATGGCGAATTGCGGCCAAACCGCTTTCACAAACCCTTAACAAAGTCATAGCAACCATGTCCTCAATGAGCCGCTCATTTTGAGGTCTGGCATGTCTATGTGGCGCAAAAACTGTGGGCGGTGTTACGCGGCTAACTTTTTGGCAGATATAATAATAATAAATATAGCCGCAAGCGGCGATGCGGGGTCCAAGCTTCCGGTGAAAGTTTCAAAGTTTCAAAGTTTCAAAGTTTCAAAGTGTCAAAGTTTAAACATTTATCATTTCAAGACGGTTTCACGTATCCAAATTCTTTATACAACTTTAGATCAGGGAAGTCCAGAGATGACACAGAAAAAGTTTGGGCTCATTCGGGCAAATGGCCTAGGACGAGTTCGTTTTTTTTTTTGGAAAATCTAGCAGGCTTAAATGGGTGTGAGTTATGGGTCAATACGCAAAAGGGTCTGTTATAGCGCCACCATCTGGCCAATATGGCTAATTTTTTGTCTCTGAACAGTGGGGCACATTTCCAACCTATGTGCAAGGTCTGGCTACTGTAGCCCTTACGGTTTTTGACGTGCATGCTGTTTTAGGGCAGAATAATAATAATAATAATAATAATAATAATAAACATTACAGATACAATAGGGATCCACGCACTTCGTGCTTGGACCCCTAATAATAATAAGTATGTGGGATTTCAAGATTGTGCCTTGCTTGTCAGCAAGCACAATAATTATTGCTTTTATCTCGGAAACGGAAGGTGCAATCGTGATTCTGCCCACCACTAGCGTACTTTTTCACCCCGATTCCAACGCCGCCATCATTGAGTCTCTACGAGTTACGGTTGCGGAGATACGTTGCTGTAGCGCCCCCCATAGGCAAACAATAGCGCCCGCTACACGCCAAATGACACTATCTCTTCTGAAATCAACTCAGAAGTGTCAAGTGTCATACAAGAAGGAAGGCTGGCCATAATGAGAATGAATCTGCACTTCCTGCCGCCCTTCAAAATAAAACCATTTAGAAGGGACAGGCACTGAATGCTGCTATAGCGCCCCCTAAAGGCGAAATGACAAAATACTTCTCCTATAGGCTCAGAGTACATCCCTCCACACCTGTACCAAGTTTGGTTAGCATCGGACGATCTTTGTGAAATAGGCCCCACCCACAGAAAGTTGGAAGTGGATTATATCGCAACGGTGTGTTTTTTTTTTCAAAACTTCCAAATCAGTGTTGTGCAGGACAGTCCCCACATGATGTGTGCGTTGGTTTGGTGAAGATTGGAGAAAATTCCAAGGAGAAATGGCAAAAAAACGGTTTTGGACAAAATGCAAAATGGCGGGAAATCTAGTCAGACGCAAATGGGCGTGGCCTAGTTGAGTAGATGCGGGAGGACCCAAGGAATCCAGGGAAAAAATAATTTTGATGATAGACCCTACGGTTCAAAAGTTATGGACCAAAAGGTAAGGAGGGCTGTTATAGCGCCACCATATGGTCAATTGGTGCAATTTTTTCGGGGATAGTAAAAGACCCCTCAGTGCACCTCCCCATCAAGTTTCGTAGCTCTAGCTCTTATGGTTTCTGAATTACACCTAATTTACTGCAAGATTTTGCAAGATTTTTCCAAACCCCATGCAAGTCAATGGGGAAAAAAATGGCGCTTAATGGCGAATTGCGGCCAAACCGCTTTCACAAACCCTTAACAAAGTCATAGCAACCATGTCCTCAATGAGCCGCTCATTTTGAGGTCTGGCATGTCTATGTGGCGCAAAAACTGTGGGCGGTGTTACGCGGCTAACTTTTTGGCAGATATAATAATAATAAATATAGCCGCAAGCGGCGATGCGGGGTCCAAGCTTCCGGTGAAAGTTTCAAAGTTTCAAAGTTTCAAAGTTTCAAAGTGTCAAAGTTTAAACATTTATCATTTCAAGACGGTTTCACGTATCCAAATTCTTTATACAACTTTAGATCAGGGAAGTCCAGAGATGACACAGAAAAAGTTTGGGCTCATTCGGGCAAATGGCCTAGGACGAGTTCGTTTTTTTTTTTGGAAAATCTAGCAGGCTTAAATGGGTGTGAGTTATGGGTCAATACGCAAAAGGGTCTGTTATAGCGCCACCATCTGGCCAATATGGCTAATTTTTTGTCTCTGAACAGTGGGGCACATTTCCAACCTATGTGCAAGGTCTGGCTACTGTAGCCCTTACGGTTTTTGACGTGCATGCTGTTTTAGGGCAGAATAATAATAATAATAATAATAATAATAATAAACATTACAGATACAATAGGGATCCACGCACTTCGTGCTTGGACCCCTAATAATAATAAGTATGTGGGATTTCAAGATTGTGCCTTGCTTGTCAGCAAGCACAATAATTATTGCTTTTATCTCGGAAACGGAAGGTGCAATCGTGATTCTGCCCACCACTAGCGTACTTTTTCACCCCGATTCCAACGCCGCCATCATTGAGTCTCTACGAGTTACGGTTGCGGAGATACGTTGCTGTAGCGCCCCCCATAGGCAAACAATAGCGCCCGCTACACGCCAAATGACACTATCTCTTCTGAAATCAACTCAGAAGTGTCAAGTGTCATACAAGAAGGAAGGCTGGCCATAATGAGAATGAATCTGCACTTCCTGCCGCCCTTCAAAATAAAACCATTTAGAAGGGACAGGCACTGAATGCTGCTATAGCGCCCCCTAAAGGCGAAATGACAAAATACTTCTCCTATAGGCTCAGAGTACATCCCTCCACACCTGTACCAAGTTTGGTTAGCATCGGACGATCTTTGTGAAATAGGCCCCACCCACAGAAAGTTGGAAGTGGATTATATCGCAACGGTGTGTTTTTTTTTTCAAAACTTCCAAATCAGTGTTGTGCAGGACAGTCCCCACATGATGTGTGCGTTGGTTTGGTGAAGATTGGAGAAAATTCCAAGGAGAAATGGCAAAAAAACGGTTTTGGACAAAATGCAAAATGGCGGGAAATCTAGTCAGACGCAAATGGGCGTGGCCTAGTTGAGTAGATGCGGGAGGACCCAAGGAATCCAGGGAAAAAATAATTTTGATGATAGACCCTACGGTTCAAAAGTTATGGACCAAAAGGTAAGGAGGGCTGTTATAGCGCCACCATATGGTCAATTGGTGCAATTTTTTCGGGGATAGTAAAAGACCCCTCAGTGCACCTCCCCATCAAGTTTCGTAGCTCTAGCTCTTATGGTTTCTGAATTACACCTAATTTACTGCAAGATTTTGCAAGATTTTTCCAAACCCCATGCAAGTCAATGGGGAAAAAAATGGCGCTTAATGGCGAATTGCGGCCAAACCGCTTTCACAAACCCTTAACAAAGTCATAGCAACCATGTCCTCAATGAGCCGCTCATTTTGAGGTCTGGCATGTCTATGTGGCGCAAAAACTGTGGGCGGTGTTACGCGGCTAACTTTTTGGCAGATATAATAATAATAAATATAGCCGCAAGCGGCGATGCGGGGTCCAAGCTTCCGGTGAAAGTTTCAAAGTTTCAAAGTTTCAAAGTTTCAAAGTGTCAAAGTTTAAACATTTATCATTTCAAGACGGTTTCACGTATCCAAATTCTTTATACAACTTTAGATCAGGGAAGTCCAGAGATGACACAGAAAAAGTTTGGGCTCATTCGGGCAAATGGCCTAGGACGAGTTCGTTTTTTTTTTTGGAAAATCTAGCAGGCTTAAATGGGTGTGAGTTATGGGTCAATACGCAAAAGGGTCTGTTATAGCGCCACCATCTGGCCAATATGGCTAATTTTTTGTCTCTGAACAGTGGGGCACATTTCCAACCTATGTGCAAGGTCTGGCTACTGTAGCCCTTACGGTTTTTGACGTGCATGCTGTTTTAGGGCAGAATAATAATAATAATAATAATAATAATAATAAACATTACAGATACAATAGGGATCCACGCACTTCGTGCTTGGACCCCTAATAATAATAAGTATGTGGGATTTCAAGATTGTGCCTTGCTTGTCAGCAAGCACAATAATTATTGCTTTTATCTCGGAAACGGAAGGTGCAATCGTGATTCTGCCCACCACTAGCGTACTTTTTCACCCCGATTCCAACGCCGCCATCATTGAGTCTCTACGAGTTACGGTTGCGGAGATACGTTGCTGTAGCGCCCCCCATAGGCAAACAATAGCGCCCGCTACACGCCAAATGACACTATCTCTTCTGAAATCAACTCAGAAGTGTCAAGTGTCATACAAGAAGGAAGGCTGGCCATAATGAGAATGAATCTGCACTTCCTGCCGCCCTTCAAAATAAAACCATTTAGAAGGGACAGGCACTGAATGCTGCTATAGCGCCCCCTAAAGGCGAAATGACAAAATACTTCTCCTATAGGCTCAGAGTACATCCCTCCACACCTGTACCAAGTTTGGTTAGCATCGGACGATCTTTGTGAAATAGGCCCCACCCACAGAAAGTTGGAAGTGGATTATATCGCAACGGTGTGTTTTTTTTTTCAAAACTTCCAAATCAGTGTTGTGCAGGACAGTCCCCACATGATGTGTGCGTTGGTTTGGTGAAGATTGGAGAAAATTCCAAGGAGAAATGGCAAAAAAACGGTTTTGGACAAAATGCAAAATGGCGGGAAATCTAGTCAGACGCAAATGGGCGTGGCCTAGTTGAGTAGATGCGGGAGGACCCAAGGAATCCAGGGAAAAAATAATTTTGATGATAGACCCTACGGTTCAAAAGTTATGGACCAAAAGGTAAGGAGGGCTGTTATAGCGCCACCATATGGTCAATTGGTGCAATTTTTTCGGGGATAGTAAAAGACCCCTCAGTGCACCTCCCCATCAAGTTTCGTAGCTCTAGCTCTTATGGTTTCTGAATTACACCTAATTTACTGCAAGATTTTGCAAGATTTTTCCAAACCCCATGCAAGTCAATGGGGAAAAAAATGGCGCTTAATGGCGAATTGCGGCCAAACCGCTTTCACAAACCCTTAACAAAGTCATAGCAACCATGTCCTCAATGAGCCGCTCATTTTGAGGTCTGGCATGTCTATGTGGCGCAAAAACTGTGGGCGGTGTTACGCGGCTAACTTTTTGGCAGATATAATAATAATAAATATAGCCGCAAGCGGCGATGCGGGGTCCAAGCTTCCGGTGAAAGTTTCAAAGTTTCAAAGTTTCAAAGTTTCAAAGTGTCAAAGTTTAAACATTTATCATTTCAAGACGGTTTCACGTATCCAAATTCTTTATACAACTTTAGATCAGGGAAGTCCAGAGATGACACAGAAAAAGTTTGGGCTCATTCGGGCAAATGGCCTAGGACGAGTTCGTTTTTTTTTTTGGAAAATCTAGCAGGCTTAAATGGGTGTGAGTTATGGGTCAATACGCAAAAGGGTCTGTTATAGCGCCACCATCTGGCCAATATGGCTAATTTTTTGTCTCTGAACAGTGGGGCACATTTCCAACCTATGTGCAAGGTCTGGCTACTGTAGCCCTTACGGTTTTTGACGTGCATGCTGTTTTAGGGCAGAATAATAATAATAATAATAATAATAATAATAAACATTACAGATACAATAGGGATCCACGCACTTCGTGCTTGGACCCCTAATAATAATAAGTATGTGGGATTTCAAGATTGTGCCTTGCTTGTCAGCAAGCACAATAATTATTGCTTTTATCTCGGAAACGGAAGGTGCAATCGTGATTCTGCCCACCACTAGCGTACTTTTTCACCCCGATTCCAACGCCGCCATCATTGAGTCTCTACGAGTTACGGTTGCGGAGATACGTTGCTGTAGCGCCCCCCATAGGCAAACAATAGCGCCCGCTACACGCCAAATGACACTATCTCTTCTGAAATCAACTCAGAAGTGTCAAGTGTCATACAAGAAGGAAGGCTGGCCATAATGAGAATGAATCTGCACTTCCTGCCGCCCTTCAAAATAAAACCATTTAGAAGGGACAGGCACTGAATGCTGCTATAGCGCCCCCTAAAGGCGAAATGACAAAATACTTCTCCTATAGGCTCAGAGTACATCCCTCCACACCTGTACCAAGTTTGGTTAGCATCGGACGATCTTTGTGAAATAGGCCCCACCCACAGAAAGTTGGAAGTGGATTATATCGCAACGGTGTGTTTTTTTTTTCAAAACTTCCAAATCAGTGTTGTGCAGGACAGTCCCCACATGATGTGTGCGTTGGTTTGGTGAAGATTGGAGAAAATTCCAAGGAGAAATGGCAAAAAAACGGTTTTGGACAAAATGCAAAATGGCGGGAAATCTAGTCAGACGCAAATGGGCGTGGCCTAGTTGAGTAGATGCGGGAGGACCCAAGGAATCCAGGGAAAAAATAATTTTGATGATAGACCCTACGGTTCAAAAGTTATGGACCAAAAGGTAAGGAGGGCTGTTATAGCGCCACCATATGGTCAATTGGTGCAATTTTTTCGGGGATAGTAAAAGACCCCTCAGTGCACCTCCCCATCAAGTTTCGTAGCTCTAGCTCTTATGGTTTCTGAATTACACCTAATTTACTGCAAGATTTTGCAAGATTTTTCCAAACCCCATGCAAGTCAATGGGGAAAAAAATGGCGCTTAATGGCGAATTGCGGCCAAACCGCTTTCACAAACCCTTAACAAAGTCATAGCAACCATGTCCTCAATGAGCCGCTCATTTTGAGGTCTGGCATGTCTATGTGGCGCAAAAACTGTGGGCGGTGTTACGCGGCTAACTTTTTGGCAGATATAATAATAATAAATATAGCCGCAAGCGGCGATGCGGGGTCCAAGCTTCCGGTGAAAGTTTCAAAGTTTCAAAGTTTCAAAGTTTCAAAGTGTCAAAGTTTAAACATTTATCATTTCAAGACGGTTTCACGTATCCAAATTCTTTATACAACTTTAGATCAGGGAAGTCCAGAGATGACACAGAAAAAGTTTGGGCTCATTCGGGCAAATGGCCTAGGACGAGTTCGTTTTTTTTTTTGGAAAATCTAGCAGGCTTAAATGGGTGTGAGTTATGGGTCAATACGCAAAAGGGTCTGTTATAGCGCCACCATCTGGCCAATATGGCTAATTTTTTGTCTCTGAACAGTGGGGCACATTTCCAACCTATGTGCAAGGTCTGGCTACTGTAGCCCTTACGGTTTTTGACGTGCATGCTGTTTTAGGGCAGAATAATAATAATAATAATAATAATAATAATAAACATTACAGATACAATAGGGATCCACGCACTTCGTGCTTGGACCCCTAATAATAATAAGTATGTGGGATTTCAAGATTGTGCCTTGCTTGTCAGCAAGCACAATAATTATTGCTTTTATCTCGGAAACGGAAGGTGCAATCGTGATTCTGCCCACCACTAGCGTACTTTTTCACCCCGATTCCAACGCCGCCATCATTGAGTCTCTACGAGTTACGGTTGCGGAGATACGTTGCTGTAGCGCCCCCCATAGGCAAACAATAGCGCCCGCTACACGCCAAATGACACTATCTCTTCTGAAATCAACTCAGAAGTGTCAAGTGTCATACAAGAAGGAAGGCTGGCCATAATGAGAATGAATCTGCACTTCCTGCCGCCCTTCAAAATAAAACCATTTAGAAGGGACAGGCACTGAATGCTGCTATAGCGCCCCCTAAAGGCGAAATGACAAAATACTTCTCCTATAGGCTCAGAGTACATCCCTCCACACCTGTACCAAGTTTGGTTAGCATCGGACGATCTTTGTGAAATAGGCCCCACCCACAGAAAGTTGGAAGTGGATTATATCGCAACGGTGTGTTTTTTTTTTCAAAACTTCCAAATCAGTGTTGTGCAGGACAGTCCCCACATGATGTGTGCGTTGGTTTGGTGAAGATTGGAGAAAATTCCAAGGAGAAATGGCAAAAAAACGGTTTTGGACAAAATGCAAAATGGCGGGAAATCTAGTCAGACGCAAATGGGCGTGGCCTAGTTGAGTAGATGCGGGAGGACCCAAGGAATCCAGGGAAAAAATAATTTTGATGATAGACCCTACGGTTCAAAAGTTATGGACCAAAAGGTAAGGAGGGCTGTTATAGCGCCACCATATGGTCAATTGGTGCAATTTTTTCGGGGATAGTAAAAGACCCCTCAGTGCACCTCCCCATCAAGTTTCGTAGCTCTAGCTCTTATGGTTTCTGAATTACACCTAATTTACTGCAAGATTTTGCAAGATTTTTCCAAACCCCATGCAAGTCAATGGGGAAAAAAATGGCGCTTAATGGCGAATTGCGGCCAAACCGCTTTCACAAACCCTTAACAAAGTCATAGCAACCATGTCCTCAATGAGCCGCTCATTTTGAGGTCTGGCATGTCTATGTGGCGCAAAAACTGTGGGCGGTGTTACGCGGCTAACTTTTTGGCAGATATAATAATAATAAATATAGCCGCAAGCGGCGATGCGGGGTCCAAGCTTCCGGTGAAAGTTTCAAAGTTTCAAAGTTTCAAAGTTTCAAAGTGTCAAAGTTTAAACATTTATCATTTCAAGACGGTTTCACGTATCCAAATTCTTTATACAACTTTAGATCAGGGAAGTCCAGAGATGACACAGAAAAAGTTTGGGCTCATTCGGGCAAATGGCCTAGGACGAGTTCGTTTTTTTTTTTGGAAAATCTAGCAGGCTTAAATGGGTGTGAGTTATGGGTCAATACGCAAAAGGGTCTGTTATAGCGCCACCATCTGGCCAATATGGCTAATTTTTTGTCTCTGAACAGTGGGGCACATTTCCAACCTATGTGCAAGGTCTGGCTACTGTAGCCCTTACGGTTTTTGACGTGCATGCTGTTTTAGGGCAGAATAATAATAATAATAATAATAATAATAATAAACATTACAGATACAATAGGGATCCACGCACTTCGTGCTTGGACCCCTAATAATAATAAGTATGTGGGATTTCAAGATTGTGCCTTGCTTGTCAGCAAGCACAATAATTATTGCTTTTATCTCGGAAACGGAAGGTGCAATCGTGATTCTGCCCACCACTAGCGTACTTTTTCACCCCGATTCCAACGCCGCCATCATTGAGTCTCTACGAGTTACGGTTGCGGAGATACGTTGCTGTAGCGCCCCCCATAGGCAAACAATAGCGCCCGCTACACGCCAAATGACACTATCTCTTCTGAAATCAACTCAGAAGTGTCAAGTGTCATACAAGAAGGAAGGCTGGCCATAATGAGAATGAATCTGCACTTCCTGCCGCCCTTCAAAATAAAACCATTTAGAAGGGACAGGCACTGAATGCTGCTATAGCGCCCCCTAAAGGCGAAATGACAAAATACTTCTCCTATAGGCTCAGAGTACATCCCTCCACACCTGTACCAAGTTTGGTTAGCATCGGACGATCTTTGTGAAATAGGCCCCACCCACAGAAAGTTGGAAGTGGATTATATCGCAACGGTGTGTTTTTTTTTTCAAAACTTCCAAATCAGTGTTGTGCAGGACAGTCCCCACATGATGTGTGCGTTGGTTTGGTGAAGATTGGAGAAAATTCCAAGGAGAAATGGCAAAAAAACGGTTTTGGACAAAATGCAAAATGGCGGGAAATCTAGTCAGACGCAAATGGGCGTGGCCTAGTTGAGTAGATGCGGGAGGACCCAAGGAATCCAGGGAAAAAATAATTTTGATGATAGACCCTACGGTTCAAAAGTTATGGACCAAAAGGTAAGGAGGGCTGTTATAGCGCCACCATATGGTCAATTGGTGCAATTTTTTCGGGGATAGTAAAAGACCCCTCAGTGCACCTCCCCATCAAGTTTCGTAGCTCTAGCTCTTATGGTTTCTGAATTACACCTAATTTACTGCAAGATTTTGCAAGATTTTTCCAAACCCCATGCAAGTCAATGGGGAAAAAAATGGCGCTTAATGGCGAATTGCGGCCAAACCGCTTTCACAAACCCTTAACAAAGTCATAGCAACCATGTCCTCAATGAGCCGCTCATTTTGAGGTCTGGCATGTCTATGTGGCGCAAAAACTGTGGGCGGTGTTACGCGGCTAACTTTTTGGCAGATATAATAATAATAAATATAGCCGCAAGCGGCGATGCGGGGTCCAAGCTTCCGGTGAAAGTTTCAAAGTTTCAAAGTTTCAAAGTTTCAAAGTGTCAAAGTTTAAACATTTATCATTTCAAGACGGTTTCACGTATCCAAATTCTTTATACAACTTTAGATCAGGGAAGTCCAGAGATGACACAGAAAAAGTTTGGGCTCATTCGGGCAAATGGCCTAGGACGAGTTCGTTTTTTTTTTTGGAAAATCTAGCAGGCTTAAATGGGTGTGAGTTATGGGTCAATACGCAAAAGGGTCTGTTATAGCGCCACCATCTGGCCAATATGGCTAATTTTTTGTCTCTGAACAGTGGGGCACATTTCCAACCTATGTGCAAGGTCTGGCTACTGTAGCCCTTACGGTTTTTGACGTGCATGCTGTTTTAGGGCAGAATAATAATAATAATAATAATAATAATAATAAACATTACAGATACAATAGGGATCCACGCACTTCGTGCTTGGACCCCTAATAATAATAAGTATGTGGGATTTCAAGATTGTGCCTTGCTTGTCAGCAAGCACAATAATTATTGCTTTTATCTCGGAAACGGAAGGTGCAATCGTGATTCTGCCCACCACTAGCGTACTTTTTCACCCCGATTCCAACGCCGCCATCATTGAGTCTCTACGAGTTACGGTTGCGGAGATACGTTGCTGTAGCGCCCCCCATAGGCAAACAATAGCGCCCGCTACACGCCAAATGACACTATCTCTTCTGAAATCAACTCAGAAGTGTCAAGTGTCATACAAGAAGGAAGGCTGGCCATAATGAGAATGAATCTGCACTTCCTGCCGCCCTTCAAAATAAAACCATTTAGAAGGGACAGGCACTGAATGCTGCTATAGCGCCCCCTAAAGGCGAAATGACAAAATACTTCTCCTATAGGCTCAGAGTACATCCCTCCACACCTGTACCAAGTTTGGTTAGCATCGGACGATCTTTGTGAAATAGGCCCCACCCACAGAAAGTTGGAAGTGGATTATATCGCAACGGTGTGTTTTTTTTTTCAAAACTTCCAAATCAGTGTTGTGCAGGACAGTCCCCACATGATGTGTGCGTTGGTTTGGTGAAGATTGGAGAAAATTCCAAGGAGAAATGGCAAAAAAACGGTTTTGGACAAAATGCAAAATGGCGGGAAATCTAGTCAGACGCAAATGGGCGTGGCCTAGTTGAGTAGATGCGGGAGGACCCAAGGAATCCAGGGAAAAAATAATTTTGATGATAGACCCTACGGTTCAAAAGTTATGGACCAAAAGGTAAGGAGGGCTGTTATAGCGCCACCATATGGTCAATTGGTGCAATTTTTTCGGGGATAGTAAAAGACCCCTCAGTGCACCTCCCCATCAAGTTTCGTAGCTCTAGCTCTTATGGTTTCTGAATTACACCTAATTTACTGCAAGATTTTGCAAGATTTTTCCAAACCCCATGCAAGTCAATGGGGAAAAAAATGGCGCTTAATGGCGAATTGCGGCCAAACCGCTTTCACAAACCCTTAACAAAGTCATAGCAACCATGTCCTCAATGAGCCGCTCATTTTGAGGTCTGGCATGTCTATGTGGCGCAAAAACTGTGGGCGGTGTTACGCGGCTAACTTTTTGGCAGATATAATAATAATAAATATAGCCGCAAGCGGCGATGCGGGGTCCAAGCTTCCGGTGAAAGTTTCAAAGTTTCAAAGTTTCAAAGTTTCAAAGTGTCAAAGTTTAAACATTTATCATTTCAAGACGGTTTCACGTATCCAAATTCTTTATACAACTTTAGATCAGGGAAGTCCAGAGATGACACAGAAAAAGTTTGGGCTCATTCGGGCAAATGGCCTAGGACGAGTTCGTTTTTTTTTTTGGAAAATCTAGCAGGCTTAAATGGGTGTGAGTTATGGGTCAATACGCAAAAGGGTCTGTTATAGCGCCACCATCTGGCCAATATGGCTAATTTTTTGTCTCTGAACAGTGGGGCACATTTCCAACCTATGTGCAAGGTCTGGCTACTGTAGCCCTTACGGTTTTTGACGTGCATGCTGTTTTAGGGCAGAATAATAATAATAATAATAATAATAATAATAAACATTACAGATACAATAGGGATCCACGCACTTCGTGCTTGGACCCCTAATAATAATAAGTATGTGGGATTTCAAGATTGTGCCTTGCTTGTCAGCAAGCACAATAATTATTGCTTTTATCTCGGAAACGGAAGGTGCAATCGTGATTCTGCCCACCACTAGCGTACTTTTTCACCCCGATTCCAACGCCGCCATCATTGAGTCTCTACGAGTTACGGTTGCGGAGATACGTTGCTGTAGCGCCCCCCATAGGCAAACAATAGCGCCCGCTACACGCCAAATGACACTATCTCTTCTGAAATCAACTCAGAAGTGTCAAGTGTCATACAAGAAGGAAGGCTGGCCATAATGAGAATGAATCTGCACTTCCTGCCGCCCTTCAAAATAAAACCATTTAGAAGGGACAGGCACTGAATGCTGCTATAGCGCCCCCTAAAGGCGAAATGACAAAATACTTCTCCTATAGGCTCAGAGTACATCCCTCCACACCTGTACCAAGTTTGGTTAGCATCGGACGATCTTTGTGAAATAGGCCCCACCCACAGAAAGTTGGAAGTGGATTATATCGCAACGGTGTGTTTTTTTTTTCAAAACTTCCAAATCAGTGTTGTGCAGGACAGTCCCCACATGATGTGTGCGTTGGTTTGGTGAAGATTGGAGAAAATTCCAAGGAGAAATGGCAAAAAAACGGTTTTGGACAAAATGCAAAATGGCGGGAAATCTAGTCAGACGCAAATGGGCGTGGCCTAGTTGAGTAGATGCGGGAGGACCCAAGGAATCCAGGGAAAAAATAATTTTGATGATAGACCCTACGGTTCAAAAGTTATGGACCAAAAGGTAAGGAGGGCTGTTATAGCGCCACCATATGGTCAATTGGTGCAATTTTTTCGGGGATAGTAAAAGACCCCTCAGTGCACCTCCCCATCAAGTTTCGTAGCTCTAGCTCTTATGGTTTCTGAATTACACCTAATTTACTGCAAGATTTTGCAAGATTTTTCCAAACCCCATGCAAGTCAATGGGGAAAAAAATGGCGCTTAATGGCGAATTGCGGCCAAACCGCTTTCACAAACCCTTAACAAAGTCATAGCAACCATGTCCTCAATGAGCCGCTCATTTTGAGGTCTGGCATGTCTATGTGGCGCAAAAACTGTGGGCGGTGTTACGCGGCTAACTTTTTGGCAGATATAATAATAATAAATATAGCCGCAAGCGGCGATGCGGGGTCCAAGCTTCCGGTGAAAGTTTCAAAGTTTCAAAGTTTCAAAGTTTCAAAGTGTCAAAGTTTAAACATTTATCATTTCAAGACGGTTTCACGTATCCAAATTCTTTATACAACTTTAGATCAGGGAAGTCCAGAGATGACACAGAAAAAGTTTGGGCTCATTCGGGCAAATGGCCTAGGACGAGTTCGTTTTTTTTTTTGGAAAATCTAGCAGGCTTAAATGGGTGTGAGTTATGGGTCAATACGCAAAAGGGTCTGTTATAGCGCCACCATCTGGCCAATATGGCTAATTTTTTGTCTCTGAACAGTGGGGCACATTTCCAACCTATGTGCAAGGTCTGGCTACTGTAGCCCTTACGGTTTTTGACGTGCATGCTGTTTTAGGGCAGAATAATAATAATAATAATAATAATAATAATAAACATTACAGATACAATAGGGATCCACGCACTTCGTGCTTGGACCCCTAATAATAATAAGTATGTGGGATTTCAAGATTGTGCCTTGCTTGTCAGCAAGCACAATAATTATTGCTTTTATCTCGGAAACGGAAGGTGCAATCGTGATTCTGCCCACCACTAGCGTACTTTTTCACCCCGATTCCAACGCCGCCATCATTGAGTCTCTACGAGTTACGGTTGCGGAGATACGTTGCTGTAGCGCCCCCCATAGGCAAACAATAGCGCCCGCTACACGCCAAATGACACTATCTCTTCTGAAATCAACTCAGAAGTGTCAAGTGTCATACAAGAAGGAAGGCTGGCCATAATGAGAATGAATCTGCACTTCCTGCCGCCCTTCAAAATAAAACCATTTAGAAGGGACAGGCACTGAATGCTGCTATAGCGCCCCCTAAAGGCGAAATGACAAAATACTTCTCCTATAGGCTCAGAGTACATCCCTCCACACCTGTACCAAGTTTGGTTAGCATCGGACGATCTTTGTGAAATAGGCCCCACCCACAGAAAGTTGGAAGTGGATTATATCGCAACGGTGTGTTTTTTTTTTCAAAACTTCCAAATCAGTGTTGTGCAGGACAGTCCCCACATGATGTGTGCGTTGGTTTGGTGAAGATTGGAGAAAATTCCAAGGAGAAATGGCAAAAAAACGGTTTTGGACAAAATGCAAAATGGCGGGAAATCTAGTCAGACGCAAATGGGCGTGGCCTAGTTGAGTAGATGCGGGAGGACCCAAGGAATCCAGGGAAAAAATAATTTTGATGATAGACCCTACGGTTCAAAAGTTATGGACCAAAAGGTAAGGAGGGCTGTTATAGCGCCACCATATGGTCAATTGGTGCAATTTTTTCGGGGATAGTAAAAGACCCCTCAGTGCACCTCCCCATCAAGTTTCGTAGCTCTAGCTCTTATGGTTTCTGAATTACACCTAATTTACTGCAAGATTTTGCAAGATTTTTCCAAACCCCATGCAAGTCAATGGGGAAAAAAATGGCGCTTAATGGCGAATTGCGGCCAAACCGCTTTCACAAACCCTTAACAAAGTCATAGCAACCATGTCCTCAATGAGCCGCTCATTTTGAGGTCTGGCATGTCTATGTGGCGCAAAAACTGTGGGCGGTGTTACGCGGCTAACTTTTTGGCAGATATAATAATAATAAATATAGCCGCAAGCGGCGATGCGGGGTCCAAGCTTCCGGTGAAAGTTTCAAAGTTTCAAAGTTTCAAAGTTTCAAAGTGTCAAAGTTTAAACATTTATCATTTCAAGACGGTTTCACGTATCCAAATTCTTTATACAACTTTAGATCAGGGAAGTCCAGAGATGACACAGAAAAAGTTTGGGCTCATTCGGGCAAATGGCCTAGGACGAGTTCGTTTTTTTTTTTGGAAAATCTAGCAGGCTTAAATGGGTGTGAGTTATGGGTCAATACGCAAAAGGGTCTGTTATAGCGCCACCATCTGGCCAATATGGCTAATTTTTTGTCTCTGAACAGTGGGGCACATTTCCAACCTATGTGCAAGGTCTGGCTACTGTAGCCCTTACGGTTTTTGACGTGCATGCTGTTTTAGGGCAGAATAATAATAATAATAATAATAATAATAATAAACATTACAGATACAATAGGGATCCACGCACTTCGTGCTTGGACCCCTAATAATAATAAGTATGTGGGATTTCAAGATTGTGCCTTGCTTGTCAGCAAGCACAATAATTATTGCTTTTATCTCGGAAACGGAAGGTGCAATCGTGATTCTGCCCACCACTAGCGTACTTTTTCACCCCGATTCCAACGCCGCCATCATTGAGTCTCTACGAGTTACGGTTGCGGAGATACGTTGCTGTAGCGCCCCCCATAGGCAAACAATAGCGCCCGCTACACGCCAAATGACACTATCTCTTCTGAAATCAACTCAGAAGTGTCAAGTGTCATACAAGAAGGAAGGCTGGCCATAATGAGAATGAATCTGCACTTCCTGCCGCCCTTCAAAATAAAACCATTTAGAAGGGACAGGCACTGAATGCTGCTATAGCGCCCCCTAAAGGCGAAATGACAAAATACTTCTCCTATAGGCTCAGAGTACATCCCTCCACACCTGTACCAAGTTTGGTTAGCATCGGACGATCTTTGTGAAATAGGCCCCACCCACAGAAAGTTGGAAGTGGATTATATCGCAACGGTGTGTTTTTTTTTTCAAAACTTCCAAATCAGTGTTGTGCAGGACAGTCCCCACATGATGTGTGCGTTGGTTTGGTGAAGATTGGAGAAAATTCCAAGGAGAAATGGCAAAAAAACGGTTTTGGACAAAATGCAAAATGGCGGGAAATCTAGTCAGACGCAAATGGGCGTGGCCTAGTTGAGTAGATGCGGGAGGACCCAAGGAATCCAGGGAAAAAATAATTTTGATGATAGACCCTACGGTTCAAAAGTTATGGACCAAAAGGTAAGGAGGGCTGTTATAGCGCCACCATATGGTCAATTGGTGCAATTTTTTCGGGGATAGTAAAAGACCCCTCAGTGCACCTCCCCATCAAGTTTCGTAGCTCTAGCTCTTATGGTTTCTGAATTACACCTAATTTACTGCAAGATTTTGCAAGATTTTTCCAAACCCCATGCAAGTCAATGGGGAAAAAAATGGCGCTTAATGGCGAATTGCGGCCAAACCGCTTTCACAAACCCTTAACAAAGTCATAGCAACCATGTCCTCAATGAGCCGCTCATTTTGAGGTCTGGCATGTCTATGTGGCGCAAAAACTGTGGGCGGTGTTACGCGGCTAACTTTTTGGCAGATATAATAATAATAAATATAGCCGCAAGCGGCGATGCGGGGTCCAAGCTTCCGGTGAAAGTTTCAAAGTTTCAAAGTTTCAAAGTTTCAAAGTGTCAAAGTTTAAACATTTATCATTTCAAGACGGTTTCACGTATCCAAATTCTTTATACAACTTTAGATCAGGGAAGTCCAGAGATGACACAGAAAAAGTTTGGGCTCATTCGGGCAAATGGCCTAGGACGAGTTCGTTTTTTTTTTTGGAAAATCTAGCAGGCTTAAATGGGTGTGAGTTATGGGTCAATACGCAAAAGGGTCTGTTATAGCGCCACCATCTGGCCAATATGGCTAATTTTTTGTCTCTGAACAGTGGGGCACATTTCCAACCTATGTGCAAGGTCTGGCTACTGTAGCCCTTACGGTTTTTGACGTGCATGCTGTTTTAGGGCAGAATAATAATAATAATAATAATAATAATAATAAACATTACAGATACAATAGGGATCCACGCACTTCGTGCTTGGACCCCTAATAATAATAAGTATGTGGGATTTCAAGATTGTGCCTTGCTTGTCAGCAAGCACAATAATTATTGCTTTTATCTCGGAAACGGAAGGTGCAATCGTGATTCTGCCCACCACTAGCGTACTTTTTCACCCCGATTCCAACGCCGCCATCATTGAGTCTCTACGAGTTACGGTTGCGGAGATACGTTGCTGTAGCGCCCCCCATAGGCAAACAATAGCGCCCGCTACACGCCAAATGACACTATCTCTTCTGAAATCAACTCAGAAGTGTCAAGTGTCATACAAGAAGGAAGGCTGGCCATAATGAGAATGAATCTGCACTTCCTGCCGCCCTTCAAAATAAAACCATTTAGAAGGGACAGGCACTGAATGCTGCTATAGCGCCCCCTAAAGGCGAAATGACAAAATACTTCTCCTATAGGCTCAGAGTACATCCCTCCACACCTGTACCAAGTTTGGTTAGCATCGGACGATCTTTGTGAAATAGGCCCCACCCACAGAAAGTTGGAAGTGGATTATATCGCAACGGTGTGTTTTTTTTTTCAAAACTTCCAAATCAGTGTTGTGCAGGACAGTCCCCACATGATGTGTGCGTTGGTTTGGTGAAGATTGGAGAAAATTCCAAGGAGAAATGGCAAAAAAACGGTTTTGGACAAAATGCAAAATGGCGGGAAATCTAGTCAGACGCAAATGGGCGTGGCCTAGTTGAGTAGATGCGGGAGGACCCAAGGAATCCAGGGAAAAAATAATTTTGATGATAGACCCTACGGTTCAAAAGTTATGGACCAAAAGGTAAGGAGGGCTGTTATAGCGCCACCATATGGTCAATTGGTGCAATTTTTTCGGGGATAGTAAAAGACCCCTCAGTGCACCTCCCCATCAAGTTTCGTAGCTCTAGCTCTTATGGTTTCTGAATTACACCTAATTTACTGCAAGATTTTGCAAGATTTTTCCAAACCCCATGCAAGTCAATGGGGAAAAAAATGGCGCTTAATGGCGAATTGCGGCCAAACCGCTTTCACAAACCCTTAACAAAGTCATAGCAACCATGTCCTCAATGAGCCGCTCATTTTGAGGTCTGGCATGTCTATGTGGCGCAAAAACTGTGGGCGGTGTTACGCGGCTAACTTTTTGGCAGATATAATAATAATAAATATAGCCGCAAGCGGCGATGCGGGGTCCAAGCTTCCGGTGAAAGTTTCAAAGTTTCAAAGTTTCAAAGTTTCAAAGTGTCAAAGTTTAAACATTTATCATTTCAAGACGGTTTCACGTATCCAAATTCTTTATACAACTTTAGATCAGGGAAGTCCAGAGATGACACAGAAAAAGTTTGGGCTCATTCGGGCAAATGGCCTAGGACGAGTTCGTTTTTTTTTTTGGAAAATCTAGCAGGCTTAAATGGGTGTGAGTTATGGGTCAATACGCAAAAGGGTCTGTTATAGCGCCACCATCTGGCCAATATGGCTAATTTTTTGTCTCTGAACAGTGGGGCACATTTCCAACCTATGTGCAAGGTCTGGCTACTGTAGCCCTTACGGTTTTTGACGTGCATGCTGTTTTAGGGCAGAATAATAATAATAATAATAATAATAATAATAAACATTACAGATACAATAGGGATCCACGCACTTCGTGCTTGGACCCCTAATAATAATAAGTATGTGGGATTTCAAGATTGTGCCTTGCTTGTCAGCAAGCACAATAATTATTGCTTTTATCTCGGAAACGGAAGGTGCAATCGTGATTCTGCCCACCACTAGCGTACTTTTTCACCCCGATTCCAACGCCGCCATCATTGAGTCTCTACGAGTTACGGTTGCGGAGATACGTTGCTGTAGCGCCCCCCATAGGCAAACAATAGCGCCCGCTACACGCCAAATGACACTATCTCTTCTGAAATCAACTCAGAAGTGTCAAGTGTCATACAAGAAGGAAGGCTGGCCATAATGAGAATGAATCTGCACTTCCTGCCGCCCTTCAAAATAAAACCATTTAGAAGGGACAGGCACTGAATGCTGCTATAGCGCCCCCTAAAGGCGAAATGACAAAATACTTCTCCTATAGGCTCAGAGTACATCCCTCCACACCTGTACCAAGTTTGGTTAGCATCGGACGATCTTTGTGAAATAGGCCCCACCCACAGAAAGTTGGAAGTGGATTATATCGCAACGGTGTGTTTTTTTTTTCAAAACTTCCAAATCAGTGTTGTGCAGGACAGTCCCCACATGATGTGTGCGTTGGTTTGGTGAAGATTGGAGAAAATTCCAAGGAGAAATGGCAAAAAAACGGTTTTGGACAAAATGCAAAATGGCGGGAAATCTAGTCAGACGCAAATGGGCGTGGCCTAGTTGAGTAGATGCGGGAGGACCCAAGGAATCCAGGGAAAAAATAATTTTGATGATAGACCCTACGGTTCAAAAGTTATGGACCAAAAGGTAAGGAGGGCTGTTATAGCGCCACCATATGGTCAATTGGTGCAATTTTTTCGGGGATAGTAAAAGACCCCTCAGTGCACCTCCCCATCAAGTTTCGTAGCTCTAGCTCTTATGGTTTCTGAATTACACCTAATTTACTGCAAGATTTTGCAAGATTTTTCCAAACCCCATGCAAGTCAATGGGGAAAAAAATGGCGCTTAATGGCGAATTGCGGCCAAACCGCTTTCACAAACCCTTAACAAAGTCATAGCAACCATGTCCTCAATGAGCCGCTCATTTTGAGGTCTGGCATGTCTATGTGGCGCAAAAACTGTGGGCGGTGTTACGCGGCTAACTTTTTGGCAGATATAATAATAATAAATATAGCCGCAAGCGGCGATGCGGGGTCCAAGCTTCCGGTGAAAGTTTCAAAGTTTCAAAGTTTCAAAGTTTCAAAGTGTCAAAGTTTAAACATTTATCATTTCAAGACGGTTTCACGTATCCAAATTCTTTATACAACTTTAGATCAGGGAAGTCCAGAGATGACACAGAAAAAGTTTGGGCTCATTCGGGCAAATGGCCTAGGACGAGTTCGTTTTTTTTTTTGGAAAATCTAGCAGGCTTAAATGGGTGTGAGTTATGGGTCAATACGCAAAAGGGTCTGTTATAGCGCCACCATCTGGCCAATATGGCTAATTTTTTGTCTCTGAACAGTGGGGCACATTTCCAACCTATGTGCAAGGTCTGGCTACTGTAGCCCTTACGGTTTTTGACGTGCATGCTGTTTTAGGGCAGAATAATAATAATAATAATAATAATAATAATAAACATTACAGATACAATAGGGATCCACGCACTTCGTGCTTGGACCCCTAATAATAATAAGTATGTGGGATTTCAAGATTGTGCCTTGCTTGTCAGCAAGCACAATAATTATTGCTTTTATCTCGGAAACGGAAGGTGCAATCGTGATTCTGCCCACCACTAGCGTACTTTTTCACCCCGATTCCAACGCCGCCATCATTGAGTCTCTACGAGTTACGGTTGCGGAGATACGTTGCTGTAGCGCCCCCCATAGGCAAACAATAGCGCCCGCTACACGCCAAATGACACTATCTCTTCTGAAATCAACTCAGAAGTGTCAAGTGTCATACAAGAAGGAAGGCTGGCCATAATGAGAATGAATCTGCACTTCCTGCCGCCCTTCAAAATAAAACCATTTAGAAGGGACAGGCACTGAATGCTGCTATAGCGCCCCCTAAAGGCTAAATGACAAAATACTTCTGATATAGGCTCAGAGTACATCCCTCCACACCTGTACCAAGTTTGGTTAGCATCGGACGATCTTTGTGAAATAGGCCCCACCCACAGAAAGTTGGAAGTCGATTATATCGCAACGGTGCGTTTTTTTTTTAAACTTCCAAATCAGTGTTGTGCAGGACAGTCCCCACATGATGTGTGCGTTGGTTTGGTGAAGATTGGACAAAATTCCAAGGAGAAATGGCAAAAAAACGGTTTTGGACAAAATGCAAAATGGCGGAAAATCTAGTCAGACGCAAATGGGCGTGGCCTAGTTGAGTAGATGCGGGAGGACCCAAGGAATCCAGGGAAAAAAGAATTTTGATGATACACCCTACGGTTCAAAAGTTATCGAGCAAAAGGTAAGGAGGGCTGTTATAGCGCCACCATATGGTCAATTGGTGCAATTTTTTCGGGGATAGTAAAAGACCCCTCAGTGCACCTCCCCATCAAGTTTCGTAGCTCTAGCTCTTATGGTTTCTGAATTACACCTAATTTACTGCAAGATTTTGCAAGATTTTTCCAAACCCCATGCAAGTCAATGGGGAAAAAAATGGCGCTTAATGGCGAATTGCGGCCAAACCGCTTTCACAAACCCTTAACAAAGTCATAGCAACCATGTCCTCAATGAGCCGCTCATTTTGAGGTCTGGCATGTCTATGTGGCGCAAAAACTGTGGGCGGTGTTACGCGGCTAACTTTTTGGCAGATATAATAATAATAATAATAATAAGTATGTGGGATTTCAAGATTGTGCCTTGCTTGTCAGCAAGCACAATAATAAGTATGTGGGATTTCAAGATTGTGCCTTGCTTGTCAGCAAGCACAATAATAAGTATGTGGGATTTCAAGATTGTGCCTTGCTTGTCAGCAAGCACAATAATTATTGCTTTTATCTCGGAAACGGAAGGTGCAATCGTGATTCTGCCCACCAGTAGCGTACTTTTTCACCCCGATTCCAACGCCGCCATCATTGAGTCTCTACGAGTTACGGTTGCGGAGATACGTTGCTGTAGCGCCCCCCATAGGCAAACAATAGCGCCCCCTACACGCCAAATGACACTATCTCTTCTGAAATCAACTCAGAAGTGTCAAGTGTCATACAAGAAGGAAGGCTGGCCATAATGAGAATGAATCTGCACTTCCTGCCGCCCTTCAAAATAAAACCATTTAGAAGGGACAGGCACTGAATGCTGCTATAGCGCCCCCTAAAGGCTAAATGACAAAATACTTCTGATATAGGCTCAGAGTACATCCCTCCACACCTGTACCAAGTTTGGTTAGCATCGGACGATTTTTGTGAAATAGGCCCCACCCACAGAAGATTGGAAGTGGATTATATCGCAATGGTGTGTTTTTTTTTTGAACTTCCAAATCAGTGTTGTGCAGGACACTCCCAACATGATGTGTGCGTTGGTTTGGTGAAGATTGGACAAAATTCCAAGGAGAAATGGCAAAAAAAGGGTTTTGGACAAAATGCAAAATGGCGGAAAATCTAGTCAGACGCAAATGGGCGTGGCCTAGTTGAGTAGATGCGGGAGGACCCAAGGAATCCAGGGAAAAAATAATTTTGATGATAGACCCTACGGTTCAAAAGTTATGGACCAAAAGGTAAGAAGGGCTGTTATAGCGCCACCATATGGTCAATTGGTGCAATTTTTTCGGGGATAGTAAAAGACCCCTCAGTGCACCTCCCCATCAAGTTTCGTAATTCTAGCTCTTATGGTTTCTGAATTACACCTAATTTACTGCAAGATTTTGCAAGATTTTTCCAAACCCCATGCAAGTCAATGGGGAAAAAAATGGCGCTTAATGGCGAATTGCGGCCAAACCGCTTTCACAAACCCTTAACAAAGTCATAGCAACCATGTCCTCAATGAGCCGCTCATTTTGAGGTCTGGCATGTCTATGTGGCGCAAAAACTGTGGGCGGTGTTACGCGGCTAACTTTTTGGCAGATATAAGAATAATAATAAGTATGTGGGATTTCAAGATTGTGCCTTGCTTGTCAGCAAGCACAATAATAATAAGTATGTGGGGTTTCAAGATTGTGCCTTGCTTGTCAGCAAGCACAATAATAATAATAATAAGTATGTGGGATTTCAAGATTGTGCCTTGCTTGTCAGCAAGCACAATAATAATAATAAGTATGTGGGATTTCAAGATTGTGCCTTGCTTGTCAGCAAGCACAATAATTATTGCTTTTATCTCGGAAACGGAAGGTGCAATCGTGATTCCGCCCACCACTAGCATACTTTTTAACCCCGATTCCAACGGCGCCATGCGTGAGTCTCTACGACTTACGGTTGCGGAGATACGTTGCTGTAGCGCCCCCCATAGGCAAACAATAGCGCCCCCTACATGCCAAATGACACTATCTCTTCTGAAATCAACTCAGAAGTGTCAAGTGTCATACAAGAAGGAAGGCTGGCCATAATGAGAATGAATCTGCACTTCCTGCCGCCCTTCAAAATAAAACCATTTAGAAGGGACAGGCACTGAATGCTGCTATAGCGCCCCCTAAAGGCTAAATGACAAAATACTTCTGATATAGGCTCAGAGTACATCCCTCCACACCTGTACCAAGTTTGGTTAGCATCGGACGATCTTTGTGAAATAGGCCCCACCCACTGAACTTAGGAAGTGGATTATATCGCAACGGTGCGTTTTTTTTTCAAAACTTCCAAATCAGTGTTGTGCAGGACAGTCCCCACATGAAGTGTGCTTTGGTTTAGTGAAGATTGAACAAAGTTTCAAGGAGAAATGGCCCAAAAACGGTTTTGGACAAAATGCAAAATGGCGGAAAATCTAGTCAGACGCAAATGGGCGTGGCCTAGTTGAGTAGATGCGGGAGGACCCAAGGAAGCCAGGGAAAAAAGAATTTTGATGATAGACCCTACGGTTCAAAAGTTATGGACCAAAAGGTAAGGAGGGCTGTTATAGCGCCACCATCTGGTCAATTGGTGCAATTTTTTCGGGTATAGTAAAAGACCCCTCAGTGCACCTCCCCATCAAGTTTCGTAGCTCTAGCTCTTATGGTTTCTGAATTACACCTAATTTACTGCAAGATTTTGCAAGATTTTTCGAAACCCCATGCAAGTCAATGGGGAAAAAAATGGCGCTTAATGGCGAATTGCGGCCAAACCGCTTTCACAAACCCTTAACAAAGTCATAGCAACCATATCCTCAATGAGCCGCTCATTTTGAGGTCTGGCATGTCTATGTGGCGCAAAAACTGTGGGCGGTGTTACGCGGCTAACTTTTTGGCAGATATAATAATAATAATAATAATAATAATAATAAGTATGTGGGATTTCAAGATTGTGCCTTGCTTGTCAGCAAGCACAATAATAAGTATGTGGGATTTCAAGATTGTGCCTTGCTTGTCAGCAAGCACAATAATTACAAATGGAACATGCACAGAACGCTTCATTAATTGAGATGGTCCAGGGGCCACTACGTCACTGTGAACCACTCTGGGAAGTATATCAAAAAACCTTATAGGCTTAGAGAGCTGAGTCTATTATAAACTAGGGTTTGTCACTGCCACATAAACTCAGTAGGTTAACTTTAAATTCTGTTGTCAAATCATGTAGACAGACACAGACCGGGAGAGAAAGGAAAAAAGTCTAAACATCAGTGTGAAACAACGTTTCGCCATGTGTGATGCCCTCGCACTGCCTCTGATTTTATTGACACTGAACATTGATTCAATTCTGTAACTCTGCGCTATCCGAGTTAGCACTGAGGTCGGGACACGCGCGTGGTGATGTGGCGGAAAATAAATAAATAAATGCTATCAGTTATTTTTAAATTCGTGCACACAGTGCGCTAAATATTTGGCAAACCTGTATAATACATGTTCTATCATCTTTGATCAAACAGACAGGGACAGTTCACTGACGTAGCTTATCATTTTCTCCGTCCTTTGATTTAAATAGGCTCACCCTAAAAACGATGGCGTTTCAGCCGGTGAACAATATCAAGAATCCGCTTTTAGTGACCGACATTTTCCCGTTCATATGTTTCCTCGTTATTATTATATTATTTTATTAAATGGAAACTGAAATCTATTTTGAAGACTCTCCAACACTCTGAAAAGGGCGACCCAAAACAGCCCAACATTTGAATGTGCTGTGAGCAAACCATTTTAAAGAGTCGAATTGGCGTCATGATATGAAGCGCCGCTTTGTCCATACAATATGCGTGTCTTACCGTGGAGGCTTCTGGCTTTTTTTACTTGACAGAGAGTTAAAATGCGTTAGAATCTTTAATAGACTCAGCATGGCAAAACAGCTGAGAGCTGAGCTGCTGTGCACTGTGTGTGTGTGATGGGACCATCAATACAATGGGAACTTATAGAACATGGAGCTGGGCCACGCCTCTGTCTTTGCAGGGGGAACTAAGGCGTGTGTGTGTGATGACATTGCCCTCATTAAATCAAGAGTTTATATTCAAACAATATAACAGGCAAGTCAAATAAAAGTCAGACTCTGTTCTGAGTTCTGTTTAGATGTCTGACGTCTTACTGATGCCAAAAATTGAGTCAAAAGCATGGAATAGTATTTTGCGGCGGATGCGGGCCGACGCGCGTGCCGGCGTCACACACAGAGCAGAATTCGCGAAACACACACACCATTAGAGATGCGGTTAACCCCAAATTGCTCCCGATCACACACACTTTGAAACATCCACTTTAAAATCATCAGAAAGTTATCTGGCTAATGCACAGGGTGAACACGAGACGTCTGGTGTGGGTGGGCTTAACGTTAGAATCACTACCATCCCATATACATCGAATCACAAAATCACCTCTGCGGGGCCCGAGAGAGAGAGAGAGAGAGAGAGCTGAGTCTATCTACCGGGTCCGGTGGATCCGTCTGATGGCCCCAAACCTAGCCTGGACCAATCAGAGTCGCGTACTATGGTGGTACCCCAAACGCTCCTGTTTCACAGGATGAGAGATGATCAGTTTTGGCTCTGCTTTTTGGGGAGGGGCTTATGGATCTCAAGATTGTACAGTGGTGTTGTCAATGGAGATGTCCATTTCATGTAAGGGGATATAATGATAAAGCCTTCAGATGGACCCTGCCACATAAGTTCTGCTTTTTCGCACAAAACCAGCTCTCCCCAGATCAGACAGTATGAGTTTCTTGGATACCTGCAATGAAACATGGTGTGAGTGCAGTCCGCACATATCTCTGTGATTTGTGGTCAGGACACACAAGATTTATCGTCTGGCCACTCTCTCTCCATTTTCATATGCATCACTGATGACATCATTTAGTGATGAATACAGAAAACGATGCCTTGATCTGCATAAATAAACGTCAACTTGAAACGTCAGACTTGTTTTTGGACACAGAACGGTTTGGAGTCTATTAAATCACATTTTTGGCTGCCTCGACCTGTTTGGATTAGGACCACCCCTCCACCCTTCTATAGATGACAACCGCTCCGTCTGCAAGCTAAGAAGGAATAATAGTTCAAAGTGTTTGGTTTGAACACTGATTCAAAGCACATACATCACATGTGCAGCTGGAGGTGCTCGAGTTGGGCAAACTTGATGCCATCTTGATGTGGGTCTAAATAGCCTGTCTTGCATTACAATGAACTGGGCTGGGGTGAGTCACTGCGTCCCACATCACACAAATTATTCAGCGCTTTGGATAGCATCAAATGCCGAACCCACACAGCTAGGTGACTGTTCATCAACTCCAGATATAGTCTAAAATCGAATTGATTGTCTTGGCCGACATTCTTGGTCTTATGAAGACGAAGGAGCAAGTGATTGATGTGTTGTGTGTGTGTGCTGACAATAATAATAGACAGGTATTGTCACTGGTATGTATTATCTGCCAGACGTGCAAAGAGAATGCAGCAAAAAGGCACCCCGTTCTAATATTTGTCGAGGTCTAATGGCGAAAAAGAAAAGATGACATGGATATGAGAGAGGGGGGAGAGAGGGAGGTCTACTTATTTTCACCGTGCACACGCGTGCTATTCTGTCATAACCGAGGCATTTAGAAATAAGATCCCGCGCCACTTGGGCATTCACACTGAGGAAAAGGTCGGCGGAGATTCAACCGATTGAAATGTTCAATGGAGATGGGGAGTTGAGTCTTGAATGGATGCCAAAAATATCTTTCCTTTCCAGTTCCAATACCTAAACTGGTTGCAAAGTGCGCTGCGCGGCGCGGCCTTGTGGTTCCGTCTAATTAATCAGGCAGAACTCCAATCGGATGCCCATGCCGTGCCGGACAATGGCAAAAAGAAAAAAGGAAAATCTTTCAGTTTACTTTAAGGCGATATCGTTATCGATACATTGTCACACACATGACTGTATATTATACATGATGAACCCAAATGTCTACACTGCCCTATTCTTACCTCCTCGAGAGAGAGAGAGAGAGAGAGAGAGAGAGAGAGAGAGAGGTTTGGGGGAAACAGAACACATCAATACATGGGCGTCATCCAGAAGCGGCGAATTTTTCATTGTTAGGGAAATGCAAAGAATATTATGGAGTTGCCCTCACTGCTTTTTAAAAGCAACGGACACAATGTTCAAAACATCAAATCAGATTCAAGCGGAATTGTAAAACACCAGGTGGTCAGGATTTGGCCAAACGGTCAACAATAAACAATGATAATGCTCTAGTGCTGACCCTGCCACATGCAATATCTGATTGTACAGAACTGGTTTAGATGCTTCGTCTTCCCGTGCCTAATACATAATTAAACAATTCGTATTGTCTTGTAGTTCAAAAGGCCGTAAAACACAGCCAGAGAGGTCCAGCCACCCGGCACAATGCCACCCAGGCAGACACGATCGGGGATTTAACCAGCGCCCCCCTATGGAGAGAGCTGAGTCTATTAAAAGCATGCTAATGATACAAACACAAATCACATTCATTTTCATCAATTCTCGTTTTTTTGACAAACACGGAAATTCGATGCCCCTTTTGTCTAGTTAGTCTGCAGTGCGAGCGTTGTGGACGATAATCAGACACCATCATGGTTCTGAAAGCAAGGAGGATCACACAGTATTCCCAAAAAATGACTATTTTGGGCCAAAACACTTATTCTGAAAGAGGCTGTAATTGCCAACGCAGGAAAGTATCGCGGGCCAGAGGAGGTTTTAGGCGGCTTCACTTGTGTGCAACATTTCACTCACAAAAAAAAAAAAATGTCAATCATCTTTTCCCATCTCAAAAGAACTAATGAGAATGGATTCTATGCAAACCCCTTCTCATGTGTACATCCGGTGACCTGACGGTTTCACAAATGACTTGAATGTCCTGCACTAATATTAAAAGACAAACAATTGTGTCTTACGCTGATGCCGTTCAAAAGCCATAGCCACTGCATTAGGACTGACTGGCTGCCTGTGAATAAAATGCAAGCAGCAAAAGGCACACGGAGTGTCCACACAGGAGATAAACAGGATCAGGTAAGAGCAATTACAAAGTTGCGATAAAGTCCTTTAAAATGCTTTTACCACGGTACGCGGCCGCTGGTCAACTGGCCTAAACAGACATCAACAAACGTTCTGATCGGGCTACGAAGAGAAGCGTATCTCAGGCTCAGTTAGCCCTCTAGACCGCATCAAACGAATTCAGGTAGCAGCTGGGAACATTGAGCCCTGGGAACATTGAGCCCTGGGAACATTGAGCCCTGGGAACATTGCGCAACAGCCTGTGTACAGAACAAGAAACAAAAAACAGGTGCTTCTCAATGGCCTGGCCCCAGAATATATTCAACCATCACCCATGAGGTATGGCCTATTTGAATCAATGGACAACCTAAATAGAGAAAAGGGCTTTTTCGCCCATATTCTCGACATAGCGCTGCAGCAAAAACGGTATATCTATATATATAACTTTATCATCTATGTCGAGCTTTAGAAGTGTGTGTGTGTGTGTGTGAACCTTCTTAGCTTGCACGCACCGTTAGAGCTGCACAATAATTGTAAACACTGTAAACAGATTCATTCTTGAATGTGTTTAGGACACAAATCAATGGCTGAGACATCATACCCATCGCACAATATATGGATAATGACTGCCCGTCCGCGCTTGTGTGTGTGTGTGTCACAATTCAGTGAGAGAGAGAGAGAGAGAGACCATGGTATAAGAGACGTGTTTTTTATATGTTGGTCAAATGTTCCTGGCTGACACATAAGCTATCATTTCACGAAAGACGGATAAACAAATGTCGATTGAATTCTGTTTGAGATGGAGAGATGAGAGCATGTAGAGCACATGTGGAAAAAATAAATATCTCGGTGTGAACACAGCGCCCCCTCAAGCCGTCATATTAAGTTATACAATGGTTTGCGCTTCATTGGCCCGCTGTGTGTGAGTACTAAATAGATTTCCATGCATTGTAATATCACACAATATTCTGGTTAGGGTGTGAAAAAAGTCCAGTAAATTGAATTTGGGCCCAAGAGAGTGAAAACATCATCATTTGCCTTTCTGACTTGTCACAGCTGTTGTTTGTAACGCCAACTCAGCAACACATTTGGGCGTCTTTAATCTTCAAACAGAGAGGCTGCCGCAATGACCTAATTCAAAAACAGGTTTAAAAAGTCCCATAAAGCCGGGATTGGCTAGCGCTAGAACTTTGTGCCTGTCTCTAGGGAAAGCGACAGGTCTGTTAAGAACCTGACTTGTGTAAATTGAATTACTCTTGTTTTTTTTTTATTCTTCAGACTCATCATGTGGCAGGCTTGAACGCCTCCTTGCTGTGTGACACGGCTTCGCCTGCGACAGACAGAGAAAGAGGCGATTGAGCCTATGGCTTCATGAGCCGATAAAAGACAAATCCATGTTCTTGATAACCAAGTACATTTTCAGTCTATCGATCTGCTGCACGCTGCGAAGCGGAGCCTTGCAAAACGGTATTCAATACTGAAATGTACGCTCACACCATGAAGACACACTGTCCATCTGGCGTGATTTCTAGACTAGAAGACACACTGCAGTGTGTAGGGGTGAGCACTCAGTGAAACTGAGACCTTTGTGTTGTTCAGGTTTTAATATTTGTCGGGTGAAGCGCCACAGACATTTTTCGAGAAACAACACAAACATCACGGCTTATGAATTGAGGGGGATGGTGAAATCGCAAACATATGAAACTGGATCAAAAAAAAAAAAAAAGAGAGTTGAAAGGGTTTACACAAAAGTCTCAAAATTGGATCATTTTTGGCGTCAACAGGCACAAGAATTGCGGCCTGGCTATCGCCGGCACGCTGCATCGGCGAGCTCATTGGGCGAGGCCTGCGCTAGCTTCACAAGCGGCTGTCCTGACCATACTGCAGCGCATGATTTTGTAATAGACTCAGTTAGCAGCTCTTAAAGGATCCAGGCCACAGGAGACAGGTTTAACCCTGGTTTGGCCCCATGGCACACCAAATAAACAGTGACATGCTGTCAATGCGGTCCACCGATGGAAATGTCCGATTTCCTTCTCCGATTAAGAGACATTGCTGTTGACTTCTGCTCTTATTTCGTCAAGTCTGAACTTCATTTTTCATAATCTAGTGCGCGATGCGCCCCTGTCTCCCTATTTGACTCCGGTTGCGTTGCTCTCAAAGCTCTGTTTCTCTGGAATTTTGCAAAAAAAAACATCACAAATTTTGGCCTAGTATAATTGACACGAGTAGAACTTTTTTATTTGTCTGATGTCGACACTGCTCAACAATGGAATCTGACTCAGGTCTAAAGCAGATGTTCTGTTTCGCTCTGCCTAGCATGAATGAACATGTCCCCGCATTTATTATCGAAGGTGCGATATTGACTGATCATGTTTTCAGAGACTCAAACCCGACAATGCACACATGGTCGTGTCGAAGGGGGAGGAAGTGAACAGCGCAGCATAATACTAGACCAAAACCGTGTTTCGCCCAAAAAACACCCCATTTTTTGTTATTTTAATACACAATGGTTTAATCATCAGCTGGGACCTGAATTATTTTTCGGGATGCGCCGAGAACATGATGTGATGAGTGCCCACTGCCCGGGTGAATTACATGATGCGTTCTTTCTCCTTTAAAACACTGGTGCCACGGTATCATAAGCTGTGTTTCCATTACAGTTTTTCGCAAAATAATTGCGATATTTCTACAACTTCGACAATGTACAATTGCGACTTGTAGGCGTTTCCATTGAAGTTGAGTTTGGTCACCTGAACGCAATTCCCATTAGCCTACCAGCAGCTGCCTGCCACAGTGGATCTGCCCCATATCCCGTCCCCTGCATGCTCAAATCCAACCAATGGTCAATGCAAATCACAACATGAAGTTACAACACATATAAACGAGCCTGATTATCAATTCCAAATAAAATTAGTTGCAAAATGTTGCTGGCTGCGGTGAATGCAGTGAGCGCGACAGGCAGAGGAAAAAAGCCTAATAGCCTAATAGCCTACAACTGGTCCGATTTAGAGATGGAGGGGGGAAAAGGCTGATTTGGTCAATAATCACAATTTTGTGTAGCTATTATAATTATAACACTGCACCTGAAACGTGTGTAATGTATTACTCACAGTCACTGTATTCACTTCAGTCAGGAGCATGCACCGCACCGGTGTGTGCTTGCTTTTCATCCCTTATCTCGCGCTGTGCCAAATGCGCGCACACAGGCAGCCTGTCACCATGGACCGATTTCTGCCATTAAACATTATCTATTTTATATTTATTTTGCATAACACTCGTCTTTCTGTTAGCGCTGCTTCAAAGTTTTCCATTGCTGCGGAGGTTTTGCCACGGCTTATCGAACCGTTTCTTCCTCATTTTTCGCTGCTTTTCCAAAGCAGAATGGGTCACATGACGTGCTAATGCGAAAAAACTGTTTCCATTACACTTTTGCGATAAACTGCTATATCGACACGTCTGAAAAACCACCTCATGAGAGCGCAAAAACGTTTTGCGATATTTGGGAGGTTTTTCGAAATTTACGTGTTTCCATTACCCAATTTCTATTGCGATATTTAGATTTTGCGCATTTATGAGGGTAATGGAAACACGACTATAGTGACACTCTTTATTTTAGATGGGCTTTATTTTGTGAACGTTTCATCCGCGTGTCAAATATGTTTAACAGATTGTCTCTTTTTTGGCTGACACACACTGCCTTTCCCAGCAAGACTTTTCAACCAATAATCTCTTTCGAGCCGAGAGAGAGCTCCTTTAAAATGATTTGGAAGTTGCATAAATTGATCTGGAGCAGTTGTCTCTGCATGTCATAAGTAACTTGCAGATATCCATGACCAAGCTCGACAATGCATTTGACTGTTCAGCTTTATGATGATTTTAACTGAAGATCCCATAATCTCTCATCATTTAAGATGATCAACACATTCAAACCGCGCCACTGGGTGGCTGTAAATGTCATCAATACCAAGTTCCGTTTTGTGCTCATAGGATTATCTCAGCTTTCTAGACTCAGCTCTCAATAACACCAAATTTATCATCGATAACCCAAAGTTGATCCAAAAACAGAAGTACTTGAATTGTAAATGCGGACTTTTTGAAGTAGAAGTACCGATATTTTTTTTTTAATTTTGAATATCAGGTGTAAATGGGCCTTAGGGGCCATGGTCTCACATCGCGTTTTAAATATGCAGTCTATGTACAATCTTGAATTGTATGACTTTATGTTTTAAACAAATTGAAGAGGAGAATATTTTTTCTAATATGGATTCCCATACATCCTCCGAAATTGCCATGTGCCGCACAAATACGTGCTGAAAATGTTCAAAAATTACTGATACTAGGGTTGGGCTTCTGGTCGTCGACTGTGTGGCCCGTGCGAGAGCATACCACAGCGAAAAGTCGATCAAACTCTGTTCATGAGCCTATTTACCATCAATGACACACAATGATAAATACAGGCAAATTACAAGATGTCAGAGCCTGTATCCCTTTAAGACCGCGGAGAGAGCAATAGCGAAAGTGGAAAATTCATTTTTGGGCCAATATGACTATTAGATGATGCAGAGATTAAAGAACAGTGGGTGATATCCTTTCAAAAATGTAATGATCCGCCAATAAACACAACACAGAAGGTCTGTAGTGAGCCTGCCTGAATTGCAGGTGGGCATTATTTTGATACAACTCAGTCATTCAAGACTACTGACATACACATTAACACTCAACCTCTGAGATACACAAGTTTATCTTAGATGCTATATGCACTAATTCAACATAATAATAATGCGTTTAGTGTTATCATTCTCATGATTGAAGACTGACTGTTCGAAATGCCCCCCACTGCAAATAACATAGGCGTGTGAAGTGCAGCACGTCGGCCTGGTGTGGATGAGGTGGTGACGATTGAACGTAAACGTCATTGTTTATTGAGAGTTGATTTCTGTTTGTGTGTCAGAGACATGTACAGTCAGTTCAAAATGACAGTATGGATCATATTGCGCATTTTATTACATGCTGGCCGATAACAAAGCCCCGCCCAAATCGAGTCAGCCCATTATGACAATAATCAAGCAGGTCGCCTTCCTCTAGTCAGGAGAGCACTGTCGCCAGAAAACCTTCTTAGCTTGCAGTGCCATATTAGTGGAATGTCCAACGGCTCTGTCCGTCTATATATTCCTATGTGGGGGTCACAACCATCTCCCCTGGCCATTGTGATTGTAATAGACTCAGCTCTAAAGTCTGGCATTTAGTCATTTCTGGACATATCAAAATCATTTAAAAGCGGGGGAGAGGCAGACCTGTTTTGGGCACAAACCTCTGCATCAATTCCACACTATTGAGTCGATGGGGATATATACGTCAATAACGTCACCACTTCAAAGGACGAATAGTCCGGCAGGACCAGCTGATAACATGCTTGCCATTTTCTATAATGCCAGGGCAATATGGTAAGCTGATTGCTACTCGGTGAAATAGTCAAATGACACCTGTGTGTGTCAACGCTGATTGAACACGATGTTTTGTGAAAATGTGAAATGGCAAGACTTTTATATGGAAGTCAAGGGGAAAATTACCCTACCTCTGACTTGATTTATTACCTCAGGAAACACGTACCTAATGAGTTAATGGTCTCAATCAATAAAAAAACTGTTTTATGGGGTCATTGTACGTCAACATGTCTGTGGTTCTTTACAAACATTCTAAAACACTGTTCTTCATGGCAAGCCGGAGTTCCTCAGGCCTCTAAAATCAATTTAAAGATGGCACACACAGCACAGCCCTGTGCCATCTGCCCGGGGTAATGGCGTCGAGTCCCAATCCACATGATCAGGTAGGCACGTAACCATAGTTCGACGGCTGCAGCAATGTGACATGATCGGACAACATTTTCAAAATTAGTTTGGAACTGATATTTCATGCAGAGTCTGGCTGGAGACCTAGGGCCTTGTTGAATCACATAAGAGTCTGGCTGGAGACCTAGGGATAAATTTCAACCCCACACTGAAAATCTTGCATGTGGGGGCACACTCAGTGTACAGTAAGCCACATAATTATATCATTCATGTTTGTGCCTTCTTATCTTGCATTTTAAACATGAGGAGTCTGTGAGTGCGTTGTGTGTGTGTGTAAAACGGCTCCTTCGCGGAACAGGTTTGGCCGTTTGAAGCCAGATTTGTGCACTTGTTGTTGGTGTTGTCAGGGTAACGTGAGAGCCCCATTGACTCATTATGCAAATTGTGCGATTTGGTGGAAATTCTAGCTGTGTTTGAGAGTGATGGTGGATTCCCCTGCAAAGATCCAGTCGCACATTGCTGAATCAGGCATATGGCCTGAGAGATTACCCAGGTATTCAGATCTGATATGAGACGGTGAATTTATTATTATTATTATTAAACAGCCTCTTAGAAGCGCACGGATGTATGCTGATTATGCGGATGTGCAAAATTGGAGGCGGCCTTGAGTACTCGGAGGATTTTGATTCTCAGTCCAATCGGTGGCCCAAATATAAACCGACGGAGCTCGCTCTCTCGTCATTTCTCTCAAACGAAGCACATTTCCACATATCTTCAGACCACTGCTGCATCAAAGGGTTGGAATAAAAATTAAAATCACATTAGCCAGATCTGCACATTTCCAAAATGCAGGCATTAAGAGACACTATTTTTTCGACTTTTTCCGGCCTATGTATATACACAGACTATATAGTGACATTGATGTGGACGGTGTCTTTGTTGTAGCCTGAATGCACTTTCACATTTTATTTTACAAGTAATGATATAAGATACCATCAGGTCATTTGGAACCCAAATCATCTGATCTAAATATTGATGTGGGAGTTGAGGATACATGATATTTGTGCTGTCCCCACTGATTTCTGAATCGTGTTTCTGAGATGGCCATTATGAATAAAGTCATGTCCCTGATAAGGGCGATTCTTCGGCACACACACACGCATGCTACAACAGCATCTGGCGCTGTAAAAGGAGAGAGAGAGAGAGCAGTTCAACTTCCCGTTCACGGCGAAATGAAAACCTGATCAAATTGTATGTGAAGCCAAATGATGATGGACACAGAGAACAAAAGAGTGAGGGAGAGATAAGTTATCAGATCATTTACTGTAGTAACACTGGAGGATTTAGTGTTTGTCTGTGGATTGGCTGACACAGGAATGTTAGATAAGGTCCATGCGGATGGAGATAGATAAGATACGGAGTCGCGGGGAAAATCCATTCATTAAGATGACAGTTCACTGCATGTTTAATTTTATTTGTCTTTACCTCAGCAGGACTTTGAAGTCCGGAAAAGGCAGGTGTATTGTGCATTCTGCAGTGCATGATGAATGGACTGCACATGTGAAAAAAGATTAATGAAGAGTGTAAACGTGACATCATCCTAGACCGCGGCGTGATCGAGTCGTCTATAGATGTTGTGTGTGTGTGTGTGCTACAGCCATGCCTAACGCATATGAATCCCTGGACGCCACGGTCAAAAGTATGGATAGTAGACATTTCGTAAAATGCTTATAAAATAGTTGTACCTTGTCGAACCAAACGGTTCAGCTAACGCTATAATCGGGAGAGACCATAGAACATTTCACTCGGACCAAAAAAAAAAAAACATCGAGCGTAGCCCTCTTGGTCATACCAGGCCCTCAGTCAAAAGGCCTCAGGTATGTTTGGTTGACCATGAGTGGTGTGTGTGTGCATTGTCCATCTTGCCAACCGCATAACAGAAGAGACTGGTATATGATACATTAATTTCTGCCAAAGGCATTTTCTGCCACTGGCGGGCGATGGAGACGGTTTGTCTCAATGTCTATTTTTAAACACCCCTGCCACTGGGCATATTTACGACTGTTAAATTTGTATTTTAAGAAATGGGCTTAATGGTTGGCCGAGGCGGAAGATTGGGAATAAATTTAACTGGGAATTTAATAATTTAATCTGTGCGCACAAATGCAAACACACCCCAGACTAAGCTCCTTGATTATCATACACACATGTTCAGCATGTGGTACGATTAGTCAACTATGATCTATGAAGAGAATAAAAAAGAAAATATTTTGAAGAAAAGAGAAAAGCAACATCACGACACACAACTTCAAATGCCTGATCGCATTAATTGAGGGGAAGAACTTGTGCAACTTTGACACCTATGGTCATGAAGTCATCATGCAAAGATCAGCGTGTGTTTTTGGATTGCAGTCTACAGCTCTCTATCTACATTTCAAAAACGGCTGGCAGTGAAAATGGTGGCCATCACACAGCCATTTTTTTTTTATGCTGATTAATTTATTTGTTTGCCTGTCATAACCTTGTCCAATTTTTTTTTTTTTTTTTTTATCATGATGCGAGGTTTAAAGACTTATGGCCGGGCTTAAGATGTTTTTTTTTTTTTTTTTTTTTATTTTATTTAGCAATTTCGATTTTTTAGAACACAGAAAAACAAACCAAAAACAAACACAGATACAGTAAAAGAAAAGAAAGAAAAAACATACATACACTAGTACCACCAGTTACAGCTTGTAAATATACATAAATTATGCTTGCAAATATATATACATATATACAAATGAGTGGGATCCCACGCGAGGGAGGAAGACCGGCCGGGCGAGTCACCCATCACCCCTAACCTCGTCAAGGTAGGCCAGAAACGGGTCCCAAATAGTTTGAAATCTCCCAGGTGAGTTGGCCCTCAAGAACCTGAGTCTCTCCATTCGTATGATGGAGATCATGTCCGCCAACCACAACTGAAAACAGGGTGGAGAGGGGGACTTCCATTTCTGCAGAATGAGTTTCTTGGCAACAATTGTCCCCTGTGACAGAGACTGCTGCACAGCTGTAGGGAAGTTCAGAGAGGACTCCGAGCAGCCGAAGATGGCGAGTTCTGCCTCCGGCTGAAGGGTTATTTTGTAGGCCTTAGAGTACCAATCAAATATTTTGGCCCAAAATCCGGTCAGTAAAGGGCACGACCAAAAGGCATGAGACAGAGTGCCCTCCGACACCCGACACCTGTCACACAGTGGTGAGACAGACGAGTAAATCTTGTGCAATTTCTGCTTCGAATAGTGAAGACGGTGAGTAACTTTAAATTGGATCAGCTGGTGTCTACTATTAACTGAGCCGAGTTGTATCATAGACAGACTCCTATCCCATATAATGTCAGACAAGTCAATGCCAAGTTCCCCCTGCCACGCTTCTCTAAACCTCTCAGTAGAGGCCGTGGTGCAATTGTCAAACAAACATACAAATCTCGAAATTAGATGCTTGGAGTGAGGAGGGCTCAGCAATACATCAAAAAAAGCATGGTCATTTGGGAGTGCTTCAAAGGTACGAATCTTGGATCGAACATAATTTCTGACTTGAAGAAATCTGAGCCAATTCGTGCCAGGCAACCCAAACTTCCTCTTCAGCAGATCAAATGATGCAAAGTGACCATCTATGTATAGGTCTTTGATGGAAACTAGCCCTTTCTCACTCCAGGCATGATAGTGTCTGTCTGACCATGGAGCCAAAAAAGAGTGGTTGAAACAAATTGGCGTATGGACAGAAACATCTGGTAGACTCAAAACACTCCTAACTTGGTTTAAAATTCTGACAGAGTTTTTCATGACAAAACTTAAATTAAAATGTTCTAAAGGGTTGTCTAATTTAGCAAATAGCATAGCTGGCAGGGAAGAGTTGCCAGTAGAGCTGGCCTCCATTTTCAGCCACAAGGGGGCCCCGGGAGAGGGCTTAAGATGTTTAACCTCGCTCTCGAAAAAAATCAGTTTTGCTGCGGGAGTGTTATTGGATTCTCTCGTGCTCTTGTGCGAGATGTATATAAAATAGCAAACCGCGTGACGCGGTTTGCGGGTCATGGTTAGTTCCATACGGGGAATAGTAAGAAGAATTTTCTAATGTGTGTTAGAGCCTGAGTTTAAATTTTTTTTTTTTTTTTTTTTTTTTCGCGGCCCGGAGGTTGGGGCTCGTGCAAATTCATCCGTTCGCCGGGCTCCATATATGCAGAAATAAAGCTCAGGTGAGATGTGATGTGTTTCTGTGTTAATTAAAAGTTAAAAAAGACTTTCGGTCAGCTAGGGTCAATCAAACAGTGTCTTCATGGGAGGCCAAATCAAAAAATATGTATGCTCGTATCCACTTAATGAAAGCACAAAATCACGTTTTAAATGTAGACGAGAGGTACTCTCCAAATAGAGCCGTGTTCTAATGACCAAATTGATTTCGTCCGCACATCAGAAAAAACACGGCAATCTGAATTTGATGAAATGTCATCAGTGTCTAGACAAGCTCTCTCCCCTCACGACCAGAAGATGGGCCCAACAGATTGTCATGATATGGCATTTTGATTGAGTCCAGAAACACTCTCTGTGTGTTTCATTGACATATGAACAGAATGTAGAGCGGTGCCTGTTTTACCCACTCCGGGAGGCGCTCTACAGCTTTTATTTAGAAATTGACTAACAAACATTCATTCAGCTGCTCATAACGACACATTAATGATCCCATGGACTTTTACTCCTTTAAAATGTGAAATCAGCCAGTGTGTGCTAAGCCAAAACACAGGTCAAAAAGACCGCAACCATAATTGCCTTATTTCTGTGCTGAGAAAAATGCCAAGAAAAAGAAATATTCTGTGTTGTATTACTCTTTCTCCATTCAGCTTTTGAATAGGGAATCATGTGCCAAACAAGAAGAATGATTTTTTTTTTTTTTTTTTTTAACTGGTGACTTGGGAATTTCCAGATGTATCCATTTCTTCTTTGTCACTAAGTGTTCCCCGACTGCTATAACATGACTTTAGACCTCTTATGAATCAGTGGGGTATTTTCTAATATTCAGGCAGAAAAGTCACTTTAACCATTTATTTTTGGCATTTTGTTTTGATCATCAGTGATGTCACTCTGTGTAATGGTCATGCGTGTATGCGTGCGCAATACCCTCAATTTGTCACAAAACAAGACCATTCTACCAGTACCCTTAAAGGGATACCAATAAGCCAGTTAAGGTGCCGAGTGGCCCCCGGACCAATTTAATTTGTGCTTGTTATATGCGTGTGCGTGTGTGTGTGTGTCGACTCAAAAGTGTAGTCTCATTTAGCCGTTTGATTTCTGTGCATTTGCTGCATCTCGACAGCTAGGGGCTGTGTGTGAGTTAAACTCTCGGGAAAAAGGGTCAGATATTTGTGCCTGTATGGACGCGCGACCAAGCCACTGCAGTGCAGGCATTGATCACGCATGCACGCACGCACACTTAACACATTGACTGCCAGACGTTTTTTTTTGCTGTAGATAGCTTCTGCCAAGCCGTTTTTTGAGGATTATGGCTCATTTTATAAGAGCCGAGGATTCGTTTCAGCTTGGAGTTTGTGAACATACAATATCTCAAAAGTACTAATAGAATGTGTACTTTCTCTGTCTAAAAGAGTTAGTTTGTAGAGTTAGTAGTTATGTAAGCATTAGCAGTTGAATACAGCATGGTTTTAGCGTGAAAAAGAATATTCAGAGATAAACGGCTTTTTGTGAAATTGGATGGAACTGTCACTTTAACCATTCATTTTTGGCTCTCTCTCTCTCTCTCTCCCTCCCCCTCTCGCTCTCTCTCTCTCCCTCCCTCTCGCTCTCCCTCCCTCTCTCTCTCTCTCTCTCTCTCTCTCTCTCTCTCTCCCTCCCTCTCGAGTTGCTTCAACTCCGCCCTCCGTGGGCGGACAAGCTTGTCACCAGTCAGTGCTTTGCTGCTCTCCTGTGCCTGTCTGCACAGCCGCTGTTTGAGGAAGTCGGGATGGACTCACTCGTTTGGAGTTTTGGTTGAGAGAAGCTTTTGCGATTCTGGTCATATTTATGCTGCGTGTTTCAAAGTGTGTTCGTCCACCTGTAATCTATCACCCGATCATAGTAGATCGGCTGAATCTATTATGTAAATTTGCAATCCCGCATCGCCAGCAATCAGCGCGAAAAGGAGAATGGCTGGGCTGAGAATGGCTTGACAAGTTAAAAAAATGCTTTCCTTCCTCTAGCAAGGAGAGCACTGTTGCCACTTAGTGGGTCGGTGGAATGGGTTGTAAACGTTCGGTGGCTCCAATAATTATATAAGAGATGTAAAAGGCTTAGATGCACAACCCACCGTCAAAAAAAAAAAATCGATGCCAAAAACGTGTAAACACGTTGTTGGCAGGGAACAGCTGGATTCTGAAAACGTGTTCATACGTTGTTGGCAGTGAATGAGTTAAGCTATTGAATATTTTTGGGGATATTCATGCGATTGGCTATTCAGCTTTTGTTAAACCCGTACTATCAGCTGAATTCAACTGTGATATAAGCTTAGTTTGTGTGTTTAATTGAAGGCCTTCAGACTGGAAAAAGGCGCGAGATTATTCGTTTATTTTGGAGGAACGGAAATGAGCGTCGGCGTTGCCAATAAAAAAGTAAAATAAATACAGTATGGGTGCCGTAGGTCTCTGTGTCAGCTGTATGTTGAATCCATCTGAAAATAAACCTCTGTCTTGGATCACAAATACAGAAATAATAAATCCAAAGTCTCTACATGATATTCTAATTGGTGATAAAAAATTGCATTATATCTGACTGCAGCCACCTGATATCTGTAAGTATATAAAAACACATGCAAACTGGCACTTTGAATGTCTTCAGTTGGGTCACATAATTTTCTGTGCGTGTGATGCCATCTTCAATGCTCTTAATCGCATGATTGTCGGTGTGTTTCTTTTTGTACTATGCGCTCCGTCGGGGCCACATGTCCACTTTTAATGACTCTACATTTGGCTAACAGGCTCAGCAGGATGAAGGCATAAATGTTGAAGTTGCTGAGTCTGCGGCAAAAAGAACCACTATGCAAAGTGCTGTACTTTTAAAAGTCCGTGTCATGCCTGGCCTCACATGCGCCCCAAAACACGGAATATACCTTATTAGCAGTTAACATATTGCATGCATTCTAATTTCTAGCATGTCGCAAGTCTGGATGGGCTCTAGATCTCTGAGTCTCTGAAAAGATCTTTATGGTTAACTGACGTCATATCTGATTAACTCATTGAGTGCCAGCCACTTTTGGAGAACGGACGCTCCCAGTGCCAGAGTTTCAGAGCGTTTTCAGTGATTTCTCGAGGCCCACAGAATATTGTGTGATATTACTATGTAAACACTGAACACGCACAAAGAACGATGAGACTCTATTCTATCATCTGCAAAAAAAAGTTTATTGATCCCATTTTCCGTTCTTTAGTTATGAGCCGGAGAAGATAGCTTGATTCATCCAAAAAAAGCAATTTTTTTCTAGAAGCTGAGATAATTGGCCTTTTGTGAAATTAATCATTTCAAGCACATCACTGACTCTGAAGCTAATCTTTTCTAATGTAGTCACACCTCAAAAATAATTTCCTTCAATAAAACAGTTTAGGCCAGGGAATTTTGTTTGGCAGAATAATATTTTTAGCTACAACCAGCAGCGCTGGCCCCTGCGTGCGCTGCTGGTTGCAGCTTCTTGCTGGTTTTGATTTGCTGCTGGTGGGTATCGGATATTCTGGCTTGCGTTTGTCAATCCTGTCCTGCTGCCTGGGTCTGTCTGGGTGTTGCGTGCTGCTCTGCGTGCCCCCCCCCCCCCCCCCCGCCCCGCCCCGCCTCGCCTCAACTGCACACTCCTCCTCCTGTCTGTGGTGGCTCTCTGCTGAGTTTGCTGTGCGCACAGTGAAGGGTGCGGAACAGCCAGGCTTTTTTACAGCGTTCCGCGTGTGTTTGTCACCGGCAACGATGCTTCCAGTTGAGAATAATAACAACTCCACGGTGTGGATGTGCAGATGTGCTGTCGCAACCGACACGGAGCGGCTCAATTGTGGGAGCAGATTGGCTGCTGCAGGCACAGCTGCAGTAACGTGCTTCAGCATATCGATGCATACGGATGCGATGCGATTTCCGTTTCCATAACGACTTCTTCTTTGTTTTTTCCTTGCCTTTCTGTTATGTGGAGAGCACTGTCGCCACCTAAGGGTTCTGTAAAATAGGTTAGACACATCCAATAGCTATAATATTTGTACATCAGAGGCAGAAGGCTTTGATCGACGCCCCACCGTCAAAAAACGCAATTGACGAACATGTCCGTCCTTGGCACTCTACGTTACTATTTGAAATGACGAACATGTCCGTCCTTGGCATTCAATGAGTTAAGTGATGACATTTTATATCTATCCGCTGACTAGATAGAAATCGGGCTCACAGACCATTTCATGGATGGGACACGTATTGCAGCAGGCAGAGAGGCAGATTTGGGTCGCATTGAAATATCACTGAATGAACCCAGGGAGTTTGGCCCCAGCCGTCGAGATAATGTTCCCACAATACAATTGAAATTGAAATTGACATTGTTTGATCCGTGAGCGGCTGCTTCTGGAGCCAGCCTCATTTCACTCTATATTTTATTGGGTCCAATTGTAACTACATTCAAGTGAATCAGTTGGATGTTCGCGTCTTACGGAGGCTGGATTTTTTTTTGTCTCGACCATCTCATATTTTTCCCGAAAATGAGATGTCGCGCACCTGTTTACGATGATGTCAAAAAGGAGATGTGAAACACAGCGTTCTCGCGTACTCACACAAAATATCTCAAAAGAACTAATATAATGTGCATAATAACCCCTTTAAGTTCTTTATTTTTTATTTTGGGCACATTCCTCAGTTGACTTCTGAAGGAAACACTTTTCAGGTACCACGGCTGATAAGCAGGGTTCGGGCGGAGCGACATTTGAAGCGTTTATCTCAACATGAGGCAGAAACATGAGAGAGAGAGGTGACAGTGTAGAAAGGTATACTTAGCGTCTAATTTGGCATTAAAACGTTCAAAATGTCTTGTTTTGTCCACAACCCAAAGATATTCAGATTGCTTGGTTCATATCTCTATTAAATACACAGCCCTCCGAAAAATGCAAGCTAAGGATGTTGTACAGCTTTTGATATCAATCAGGCCCAAAATGTATGCCAACACTTAAAACATCACTGAACCTTTATGGGTGCACCGGCCTGTGCGCAGGGCCTTTTTTTTTTTGCTATGTTCCCCTCTCACCATCCCTCTCGCTGTCCTGTGAGACAACAGAGCAAAGATCGATATTTTTTCGGACATTTTCCCAAAGAGACATCACAGTCGCGCCACAGGGCGATTTACCGGTACTTTAAATAGTGTTTATCTGGCTGACCCTGCACAATTAGATTTTTGTGATCTTCTTTTTGGCATACATTATTAAATAGACCCGGTGACGGACAGGCAGCAAGACGGTTTAGGACAGATAACATCTCACAGGTTGAATATGTACTCAAAACGTTTCCATAATACAATATCCGAAAAATAGTGCTCCTCTATCAGACATATTCTCGATTCAAGTCAACAGTTATGAATCAGTTCTTACGACACGTGTGTCCAGCGCGCGCGTTTGGGCTGAGTCAAAACCTAACCTCTGCGGGAAAGCTTTTTTTAATTTTTTAAAATATTATATCTGGTCCAATCGGACACACAAATCCGACTTGAAAATCAGATTCAATATCACACTTGTAATAGACTCAGCTCTCTCCTTATTTTTGGCATCAGCGTCCAAAGAAGACCAATCGAATCAAAATACTCACACACACACTTTGTTTTTTTGGACCTAAAGTGTAAAAATACATATAAATACATTAAGAGATATAGTTCTCAACAACGATAATATAATACTGGCACAAGCATATGCTTCTCAAATAATAGATTAAAACAAAAAAGAACACTTTTTGGTCGGCGAAGCCAAAGGAAACACAAAGGTGTAAATTGAGTAATCCACAGTTTGGAGTACGTGCGTGCACCCGTGCGTGCAAAAAGCCGCCTACCTTCCAAACAAATTCAGATGTCTTGCTCTGATATTGATCGTCTCTGGTAATAAAGAAAATATGAAGGCATCACTGTGTTAGCTGCTTAGAACACTGCATAGCTGTTAATGAAAGACCCTTTGTTTTAGAAACATGTCCATTATGTTGATTTTGCATGATTTGCTAGACAGTGCACCACACATTCTATTCAATAACACACAAAGCTGTCATTTAGGATTATTTTCAAATACAATAAAAAAACCCAGTCCACAGTTTTTTCTACAAAATGGACAGTTTGTGTTGTACTTCGAATTTTTTTCAAATGAAGGGAAATGTGAGAGACCGATAAATTGTCCAGGTTGGGAAGTGGAGGCAGGCATGCTCCTCCAGAAGTGTTCGTAGGGCGGCGTGGTTAATGTCGTATGAGTTGCACACATCCGCACACGCGCATGTCTTTGCGGCGTCCTGTGTGAACGGGCAATTTCCGGGTTTGAGTCCAAGTCATAAAGTGCTTTGTCACGGTTGATGTCAAACGCTTTTGCCTTTGATTGAAACGGCCCATTGTGGGGCTGTTCACAGGCACAGCTACAGTCTGAATACTGCATCACAGCCATATTTGACCATTTACAGCCTGAAATAGCCGTTAACTGACTGCCTGACTGTCACACGACACAGGAACGGGCCATCGCAGGCAGCAGCTTCGGGTGTGACCCGTTTCTGGCCAAAGTGGTGTCATTTACATCAACGATAATATCAGGAGGAGATACCAGTGGCGATGTCGTCGCGTGCGTGCGTGTGCCCCCCAAGGACCACTGGGGCATTTCCCCTTTTTTATGGCTACACTGACGGTCTTGCAGAATGCCCAGAAACACTTATTATTATAAGCACACACACAATGAATACACACGCTCACTAAATCAGTGGATAGAATGTGTGCTTTATAATAATGGTATTGAGCCGGGGTATTAATACAGGTTCATTGCACTCTGAAGCAACAGTGAAAAGGCATTTTTCGGAGCACCCGCTGAGGTGTTGCAATTAAATTGGTTTAATACATTCTCTTAAAAAAGGAGACAAGAGAATAGAACGTAAGTTCTGTCTTATTTCCTCTTTCTTTGTAGTCATAATTGTGCGCTCACACCACTTCACATCAGTTTTCACTTTATGTAGATCGAACAGAGCGGTAGGCGTCACTGAGACCAGGCCTTCAAAATAATGAATGAATGATAGTCGATTTAAATGACGTAGCCGTTTTTGTTCGCCGGTTCATCCTTGAGTCCAAGTCACACATTCACATATGAATATGTGTGTGTGAAACCCCCATATTGATCTAACAAACTGTCAGAGAGGCCTCCCCACAATGACACATAAGCCCTTCTGAAACCAGTGTGACAGGTGTCAGGTGTCAGGAGGGGAACTCATATACTATGCCTCTGCTGTAAGCTCTGTGGTTAGCAACACATGCTGACACCTACAAGACTTTTCCACACCAACCCGTAATTGCAAAGCACGTCGTTTTGTTTTGTCAAATATTTTTTTGAGTAAATAAAAAAAAACATGCCTAAACGGAGAGAGAAGGCACAAATGCATTCAAACTCACAAGCGTGCGTGCGTGCGTAAAACAGGGCTTAACGGATTGTCAAAACGGGCCACATCAACATGCTAAGAGACAAAGCTGAGTCTCATGCGACGCATTTTGCGGCTCTCTCAAATCAGTTCACGCAGAAGGCAAATTTTGGCAGTATCGGCTGGTGACTGCGCATGTATCAGAGATTTGCCGGCCCACGGCCATTTTGAAAATTAGTCTATTACAAAGAAAAAACAAAAGGCGGTACTAAATTTCTGTTTCATCGCAAAGAGCCTGTCGGAGGGAAAACACTGCCGCATTCGCCACACACACACACACACAAAGTTATAAGCGAAGATCGTTTACTCTTCCTCACACGAAAATGCGTGCCTCTTGCCCTCTCTGAACACTCAGTTTCATTATGCGTCCCAGATATTGACTGTATAAAGGTCAGTGGTCCAACACACGCACACGGCGCGCCTGACGCCGATCGACGTCATTGGCACTCGTTAACGCGATATCTGAGAAAATGCATGTTAGCGCCACGTCTTTTTTAGAGCTGAGTCTATTTGTGTGTGTGTGTGCGGTGGAACGCCCTAAATGGATTGGAAGATAACATACCCCGCATTGACAATTTCCAGATGTTTATAAATAAACTTGCTTTGCCATTAAGAACTGACGCTTGTCTCTCTCTCTCTCGTTTGTCGTATCATATCAGTCATTGAGATTTAGAGGAGCGGAAAAAGAACTCACAAACAGTCGACTGGTGACTAGAACAGATCCACCACAACACATAGCAATTCAAAAATACAAATTAAAATTCCATCACACTGTTCTTCATTAACGTGAAATATCAGCAAAACAAAATCCGTGACGTCATTTGACCAGAAAGTAACTTGCCCCTAGCGGACTTTTAGATACCAGCTGCACAAAATTAACGCGCCCTGCATTGAAACATGTTCAGAGAGAAAAAATGTGAAATCAGTTGCACACACAAAGTCGCGGCGCAAATTGCTACATCTTCAACTGTGCAACGTCACACGTACCGATCAACCCATCATTATTTTTAAATTTGCTTAAATGCAAAATCCCACAACCGTTACCAGACACATCCAAAATGATGTATACTTTGGCAGGAGAGACAAGTCCTTAGGTGGCGACAGGAGAGAGAGAGAGAGAGAGTCAGATGAAGAGAGTGAAGTGTGGAGTGGTTGTGTGCTGCCAATCTCTGTGTCCTTATAAAAAATGATACCCACTGGGCTAGATGGAATGTGTCAACATCAAATTATTTTCACACACAGCACAAATAGCGGTAAATGGGCGTGATGACTGACAGCGAAATGCCAAGATTTTTTTTTGATCAAGATAGAGATCAATGAATGAGAATGTAATTAGTGCTTACCACTGCACCACCGTCTTGACAGTTAGCTTTTCTCCATGGCCTTTGTGGATGACCACTAAAAGGTGATTGAAATACATTTTTACCTCCTATTCATGCGCTGTCTCTTTAAGAGTCCTTGTGGCTGGAATGCGTGGAATGAGAGAGAGAGAGGGAGTGCGGGGGGAGAGCGAGGGAACGTCAGACAAGCGCGAGCGGAACGGCTGGGAGCAGACGCGGATTGCTGCTGCTGAACGGAGTAAAACGTTTTGTGTATTGCTTTATTATGAGTAAAGAAGTCGGGTTCGTCACATGCATGCACGGTAACGTGAGCTGCGCCCAAAGTGCCGGGAAGTGCGGTCAACTTGCGTCAAGAGAGGACGGTGGACCACTTTCTGGAGAAGACGGGGCTGCTAGCTGCTGTTAGCCGTGGCTAATGTGAACTAACTACATTGCAAGCTCGGTGAAGAAGTTACGTTCGTGACACTCGTGCCGATGAGGCTGACGCCTCATAGACAGAGACAAGTGAGTGCAAAGTTAAAGTTGAGTCTGTGCTAGTTTCGGTTGCCGTTCTCCTATCCACAAGTGCCCGGCTGGGCGGACGAGGACGACGGCGGAGCCTGCACGTTTCCCCTCTCACACTATTTCTCTCTCCCCTGCTAACCACGCTCCCTGCAAACAAGGATCCCCTCACCACGAACTGTGAGTAACTTAACATTAAGTACCCTGCCACTTGAGACTCCCGTGGACACTATACAAGAAGAGTGCTACGGACAATAATAGCACCGCACGGACTGTTTGCTACACGTGTTGCTTTATTTTCGGGAACAGACACTCGTTTTCGCTAATGGACACTCGTGGTCTCGGTAACTGACACTCGTGGTTTCGGTAACGGACACTTGGACAGACCTTATTTGTAAACTGTTTCGTTGTGGTGTTTCTTGATGTTGTAAACACTTATCTGGTAGAGGTGGTGTTTTGTTTTGGTTGTTTTCATTCATTTTATAAGACTAGCTATTGTCTGTGGCTACTGTAGTGTACAGTGCTATCTGGGTTCTTTATTGAACCATTTCCTGAACCATTTATTTTATTCAGCCTGTTTATTTGGGGTTTGCAGTCCCCATTTAAGGTATGCAGTTGTGCTGCTGTTTGGTATTGCCATAAGGGTAATAGTGTTTAATTTGGTAATATTGCCATAGGAGTGATACTGTTAGGGTATTGGTGTCTCACCGGTGAGAAGTAAACTAAGAGTTAAACTGAGAGGTAACCCATTTAAACCGTGTGTTAAACTGAAAGTTAAGACAGAAGGGTTATAAAATAATCTGGTTTTTGATAATTTGGTTTGAAGATGACATGTTGGTTATTGTGGAGTTTTGGTTGTTGAAAACCTGTAAAATAACTGAACATTGAACTGAGGGTTTAAAGAACACAGTGAAGAACAAAACGGAAACACTTTTATTTTATTATATGTTATTTGCAACTAAGAGAACTAAAACAGAAGGAAATAAATTGTATTTTTGTTATATTCTAACTTGGAGCTGTTTGATAATTTCATTGAAGTGGTTCTCCAGAGTAGGGGCAACTCATTCCTTAGCTGTCGGAGAAGGGATCAGGGGAGTGCGATTACCTGTCATTACACATGAACACGGCTACAAAAGGTAATACACTACGCCACACCCCCTTTCAGGAAGATTCCGTGACATTGAAAGGCCCCTTAGATTATATTCTCCATAACAACACAGGACAGTGTGGGTCTGGGTTGAATTGTGCTGGGAGGCCGGGACTAGATCCTGGGTTTTCCTGCCGTCTGGAGATAATAGTTAGACCCCTACTACACAGGTATAGTTCTACCTGTTACATTTGGCGTCACGAACAGGATTCATACATAGCGAATATTAATTATTATTAGTAGTAACACACACAGATCCCAGGTCAGCAAACATAAAGATGTCGGAGCTGGAAGACCTGAAGAGAGGCTTTGAGGAGCTACAGAAGAAGCTCGCAGACCAGGCAGGTGCTCTGGAACAAGCCAGAACTGAACAGAAAGAAGCTTGTTCTCTAGCAAAAGGTGTTATTGACCAACAGGCTGCTGCCTTAAAGAACCCAACCGCCGTTTACATCCCCAGAGAACGTAAACTCCCAGATTTTGATGGCAGTTCTACAAAGTCAAGTGAATTAAGTGTTGAAGAATGGGTCGCTTCAATGAAATCGTCATTTCACGTGATGAAAGTGCCCGAAGGGGATCAAATCGAACTGGTCAAGCAACACTTAAAGAATGAAGCTAAAGTGACTGTGAAATTCATGCTGGATGGCCAAGAACGCTCTGTCAATGAGATATTCGACGTTCTCCTGCAGACTTATGGAGACAAGGTCCCCATTGGCACGAGGCTTAAAGAGTTCTATGAAAGAAATCAGATGTCAGGAGAAACCATACGCTCATATGCATACGACCTCCAAGATAAACTGAGCTGTATCCAACGCAGAGAACCAAACCGTGTTGCTGATGCCAATAGCATGCTAAAAGAGCAGTTGGTGCTGGGTCTGAGAGACGACTTCCTGAGACGTGAAATGAAGAGGAAAGTCAAGGAGGAGAGAAGACTGACTTATGTCGAACTAATGCAGGCTGCTATCACCTGGTCTGAGGAGGAAGAGGTCCAAACCCCTAGCAGTGTTCGAAACAGTACTCGAACAAGAGGAGTTGTAAATGCTACTGCGGCTGCAGAGGATTCAATATCCCAACTCACGTTGGGGATGTTGCATGAAGAGATAAAGAAAATAGCTGCTCGTCAAGAAGAGCTGCATCAAGCGCTACGCAGCAAAGAAAAAGCTCAGCGAAGCCCACCCCTGAAGAGACCACCTCTGACAGACAATGAAGGGAGGTATATTTGTTACACCTGTGGTGAACCAGGGCACACCAGCCGACATTGTTCAAAGAAAATGGGCCCAGGGGCCATAGCTGTCACGCCTAGGCGTGCTCCAGAGACGTCTGAACAGATAGACCGCAGTCCCCCAGAGAGAGGCCAGATAAGTTCAGGGCCACCTATGATTGGGAGCCAAACAGCAGAGTGTGTTAAGGAAGTGGATGAAGCTCTCAAAAAGAGTGCCTTTGGAAGCTGTCGAACCGTTGAGTTAATGATAGCTGGAGTGAGAACCACATGCCTCTGGGATACAGGGTCGATGGTGACCACCATCACAGAATCTCACTTTAGAGAATGTTTTGGAGCAAAAGAACTGTCCTCCGCTAACTGGGTCGAGCTTACAGCAGCAAATGGGCTAGACATTCCTGTGTTAGGCTGTTTAGTAGCAGAAATACAGTGTATGGGAAAAACAGTTGGCAGGAAGTGCATCTTGGTGCTAACTGACACGCACCCAGATGCAGAAAGGATGAATGGGCTCCAGGGCATTGTAGGGATGAATGTGATTGAAGAGTTTGAGGCAGCTTACATGGCAGGAGAAGGGCTGAAGAAGATGGATCGGCATAGACCGCACAAGGAAGAGGCTAGTATCAGACGAATTCTAGCCACAGTCATAGACAAGCTGGTCCTGACATCACGACAGAACACCACTGCTGGTGCTCTTTCAAGGATTCCCAGCGTTGAAGAACCTGTAGAAGCAGACGCTGGCAAAGACTTCATTAAGATGAACTCTGACGAGGTGCGTGCATGCGTATGGCCAGTTGTTCGGGATGAAAAGGATGAACCTGCTTTACAGGCTGTGGTACAGGCAGCCATAAATAAAAGGATCAGTGAACAGAGCTGGGATGAAATTAAGGAGCAACAAAAGAATGACTTAATCATTGGACCCATCTATCATGCTGTGATGAAAAACATCAGGCCAAGTCCCACTGAACAACGCACCATGGAGCCAAAGATGAAGCGTCTCGTCAGACAGTTTGACCGTCTCAAACTACAACAAGGTGTCTTGTTCCGTTGTATTCTATGGGACGGAGAAGAGATAAAGCAGCTTGTTGTCCCAGAACTCCTACAGCGTGAAGTGTATGAGAGTCAGCATGAACATGGATGGCACTTCGGGGAGAGGGGCACCGTCGCACTCTTGCGGAGAAGTTACTATTGGCCAACAATGTCCAATGATGTCCAGAGCTGGGTCAAGCAGTGTAAACGATGTGCACTGGCTAGAGATGTTTTCCCCAGAACACAAGCTCCCATGTCCTGCACTAATGTCGTTGCTCCATTGGAAGTACTCGCCATGGACTACACTACTGTGCTCGAGAGATCGTCTGGAGGATATGAGAATGTGCTCGTCCTCACCGATATGTTCACCAGATTCACTGTTGTTGTCCCAACCAGAAACCAGACTGCCAACACCACGGCAAAGGCTCTCGTGAAACACTGGTTTGCTCGTTATGGGTGTCCTGCCCATTTACATTCGGGCCAGGGGCACAGTTTTGAAGCCAGTGTCATAAAAGAACTCTGCAAGATCTATGGCATAGCAAAGAGCCGCACAAGCCCTTATCATCCTCCGGAGACCTCTCAGTGCGAGCAGTTCAACAGAGCAATGCACGACATGTTGAGAACACTACTGACGGAGAGAAAGAGGGACTGGCAGGAGCACCTGCCTGAACTCATCATGGCCTATAATAGTCACGTGCACTCCTCCACGGGCTATTCGCCTTTCTATCTAATGTTCGGGAGGGATGCAAGATTGCCCATGGATCATCTTGAAGGAAAGGACTCAGATGAAGTGGATGCTGAGGATCCGGATGACTGGGTGAAGAACCATCACAAGCGTTTGAAGACAGCTGTGGGGGTGGCCAATTCAGCAGCCCAAGAGGTTTCTAGGAGACGGAAGAGAACCTATGATCGCAAATCCCATGAGGCCCTCATCAGACCTGGGGATCGTGTGTTGCTGCGCAATCACAAGCATAGGGGCAGGAATAAAATACAGGATAAGTGGGAGTCTCTACCCTACATAGTAGTGAAACAGAACCACTCAGACATACCTGTATTTACGATCAGGCCAGAAAAGGGGGGTCTCTCAAAAGTTGTACACAGAGATCAGCTGAGACACTGTACTTTTGAGCCGCCTAAGACACAGCAGACAAATAGGTCCAAAACCACAGCACAGTTATCAACTGACACTGATATAGGCGTTATCTGCATTCCTACTGCCACACTTGCAGCGGACACAGACACGGGGGTGCAGCCTGGGGAAGTAGGCGAGGTGGTACAAGAGGAGGACCGAGTTGGGGATGTGGTCGAACGGGCAGGCCAAGAGTTGGGAATAGAGTCGGAGGATGCAGACATAGTGGAACCCGAGGCAAGTGATGCAGATGTATCAGAAACGGAGAGCGAAGAGGTATTTAAACCTAGACGTTCTCAGAGACAGAACAAGGGCATGCTTCCTGCGAGATACAGAGGTGATTATGTTACAAAGTAAGATATCTAACAAAAGTGATGCTTAAATGATTACTAATAATATTAGTAATATGTGGATGTTGGCATGGTGCAAGGAAGACTGTCATGCAAATGTGTTTAACTGGTTGTAAACTGAGTGCTATTATTGTTTTGCTTAACAGAAGTTTTCTTTCAGGACTGAAGGTGGACCGTGTTCTTTCAGTTGTCGTGGAGTCTCTGATGTGGCAGGGTTTGGAAGGGGGGAATGTGGATGACCACTAAAAGGTGATTGAAATACATTTTTACCTCCTATTCATGCGCTGTCTCTTTAAGAGTCCTTGTGGCTGGAATGCGTGGAATGAGAGAGAGAGAGGGAGTGCGGGGGGAGAGCGAGGGAACGTCAGACAAGCGCGAGCGGAACGGCTGGGAGCAGACGCGGATTGCTGCTGCTGAACGGAGTAAAACGTTTTGTGTATTGCTTTATTATGAGTAAAGAAGTCGGGTTCGTCACATGCATGCACGGTAACGTGAGCTGCGCCCAAAGTGCCGGGAAGTGCGGTCAACTTGCGTCAAGAGAGGACGGTGGACCACTTTCTGGAGAAGACGGGGCTGCTAGCTGCTGTTAGCCGTGGCTAATGTGAACTAACTACATTGCAAGCTCGGTGAAGAAGTTACGTTCGTGACACTCGTGCCGATGAGGCTGACGCCTCATAGACAGAGACAAGTGAGTGCAAAGTTAAAGTTGAGTCTGTGCTAGTTTCGGTTGCCGTTCTCCTATCCACAAGTGCCCGGCTGGGCGGACGAGGACGACGGCGGAGCCTGCACGTTTCCCCTCTCACACTATTTCTCTCTCCCCTGCTAACCACGCTCCCTGCAAACAAGGATCCCCTCACCACGAACTGTGAGTAACTTAACATTAAGTACCCTGCCACTTGAGACTCCCGTGGACACTATACAAGAAGAGTGCTACGGACAATAATAGCACCGCACGGACTGTTTGCTACACGTGTTGCTTTATTTTCGGGAACAGACACTCGTTTTCGCTAATGGACACTCGTGGTCTCGGTAACTGACACTCGTGGTTTCGGTAACGGACACTTGGACAGACCTTATTTGTAAACTGTTTCGTTGTGGTGTTTCTTGATGTTGTAAACACTTATCTGGTAGAGGTGGTGTTTTGTTTTGGTTGTTTTCATTCATTTTATAAGACTAGCTATTGTCTGTGGCTACTGTAGTGTACAGTGCTATCTGGGTTCTTTATTGAACCATTTCCTGAACCATTTATTTTATTCAGCCTGTTTATTTGGGGTTTGCAGTCCCCATTTAAGGTATGCAGTTGTGCTGCTGTTTGGTATTGCCATAAGGGTAATAGTGTTTAATTTGGTAATATTGCCATAGGAGTGATACTGTTAGGGTATTGGTGTCTCACCGGTGAGAAGTAAACTAAGAGTTAAACTGAGAGGTAACCCATTTAAACCGTGTGTTAAACTGAAAGTTAAGACAGAAGGGTTATAAAATAATCTGGTTTTTGATAATTTGGTTTGAAGATGACATGTTGGTTATTGTGGAGTTTTGGTTGTTGAAAACCTGTAAAATAACTGAACATTGAACTGAGGGTTTAAAGAACACAGTGAAGAACAAAACGGAAACACTTTTATTTTATTATATGTTATTTGCAACTAAGAGAACTAAAACAGAAGGAAATAAATTGTATTTTTGTTATATTCTAACTTGGAGCTGTTTGATAATTTCATTGAAGTGGTTCTCCAGAGTAGGGGCAACTCATTCCTTAGCTGTCGGAGAAGGGATCAGGGGAGTGCGATTACCTGTCATTACACATGAACACGGCTACAAAAGGTAATACACTACGCCACACCCCCTTTCAGGAAGATTCCGTGACATTGAAAGGCCCCTTAGATTATATTCTCCATAACAACACAGGACAGTGTGGGTCTGGGTTGAATTGTGCTGGGAGGCCGGGACTAGATCCTGGGTTTTCCTGCCGTCTGGAGATAATAGTTAGACCCCTACTACACAGGTATAGTTCTACCTGTTACACCTTCATGTGTTTTAATGTGGGACACGCGCGCCTTCGCTTTGGTGTTCCCAATGAAGACAGAGAGAGAGAGAGAGCCAAAGAAGACAATGGTGATAAGTAACGATGTCGAGTGAATAAAAGTTACAAAGCTCTAAAACGGAAAGACAAGCTGCCGGTGCCAGAAATCACCTGCCGGTGATTTCTTATTGCCCGAAATAGCGACCAATGCCGTGCTCTCTCGGTTTGAGACTGTCTCCTCTGACACCCTCTCTAAGCAGCTTCACTCTTCCAAATCCACAACCTGCCTACTCGACCCTTTTCCCGCCAAGCTGATGAAGGAACTTCTGCCAACTCTAGCCCCACCCTTACTGAACATTATTAACACCTCTCTCTTTTCTGGCTCTGTCCCTTCCTACTTCAAATCAGCTGTAATAAAACCTCTCCTCAAAAAACCAAACCTCGATCCTGGGGTTCTTAACAACTATAGACCCATCTCAAACCTTCCTTTTATTTCTAAAGTACTTGAAAGAATTGTTTTCCGGCAGCTAACCGACTTTCTTTCCTCCAACCGTCTTTTTGAACCTTTCCAATCCGGTTTTAGGTCTCTACATAGCACAGAGACGGCACTCACAAAAGTCGTAAACGACCTACTTCTTGCCTCAGATTTAGGCTCATCCTCCATTCTGATTTTACTTGACTTGAGCGCGGCTTTCGACACCGTGGACCACTCAATCCTCCTAAACCGCCTATCAAAAGAGGCTGGCATCCGCGACACTGCACTTTCTTGGCTAACCTCCTACCTTTCAGACCGAACCCATCGCGTTTTTCATAAGAATTCTTTGTCCGACTACTCCACAGTTAAATTTGGTGTACCGCAGGGTTCCGTACTGGGCACTCTGCTTTTCTCTTTATATATGTTGCCCCTTGGTCATATCCTCCGCAGCTTTGGGGTTCAATTTCACCTTTATGCAGACGACACCCAGATTTACATCCCGCTTACATCAGATAATCATTCACAAATCCCAAACCTCGAATCATGCCTAGTCTCCGTCACCAACTGGATGTCGCATAACTTCCTACAACTAAACGCAAAGAAAACAGAATTTTTAGTAATAGGCCCAAAAAGCAAACTCCCTCTTTTTACTGACCTTACCCTAACTGTTGTTGACTGTGTGATTCCCCAGTGTCCCACAGTAAAAAACCTTGGCGTCATTTTTGACCCAACACTTTCGTTTGATGCCCATATTAAGGAAATCACTAAGGTAGGATTTTTCCATCTCCGTAATATCTCCAGGATCCGTTCCCTGCTGAGTATGTCTGATGCCGAGACCCTAGTACACGCCTTTGTCTCATCCAGACTTGACTATTGCAATGTCCTTTTTTCTGGTCTTCCACAGTATGCTACTAGAAAACTCCAACTTGTCCAAAACACCGCCGCCAGAATCCTAACTAGAACTAGGAAATTTGATCATGTCACTCCAGCCCTGATCTCCCTTCACTGGCTCCCAATCCAGGCCAGGTCAGACTTCAAGGTGCTCCTGCTAGCGTTCAAATCCCTCCACGGGCTTGCCCCTTCATATCTCTCAGATCTCATCATCCCGTACATCCCCTCACGCTCCCTCCGTTCCCAAAATACAGGCCTTGTAACTGTCCCTTTAATCAAAAAAAAGTCAGCTGGCAGTAGAGCTTTCTCCTACAGGGCACCCTACCTCTGGAACAAGCTTCCACCCAGTGTTAGGCAAGCGACATCAGTCGAAATCTTTAAATCCAGGCTCAAAACACATTTATTTGCACAGTCATATGACTTGCAATAGTACTTTATTGAATGTTATATTTGCTATGATTATTGTCATATTTGCTATGATTATTGTTACTTGATATGTCACTTTACTGAGATAGATACTATATTTGATGATGATTATACTGTGTAATATTTCTCTGTGTATTGTTTTACCTGATTTTAGTGTTCTGTTGTTATTGTGAAGTGTACTGAGACACCTCGGTGTGATTTTGCACTCTAAATAAACTTTGATTGATTGATTGACAAGCAGTGATGCATTTATTATGATACATGGAGAGGCAGTGTTGAGAAGTGCTCTTATTACAGCCGTTATTTGGGCCGTTTGAGAACAGGGGCTACGTCTAAAGTCTTGAATCAGAATTGATAGACTCATCAGCCATATTGATGTCTTTTTTAAAAGATTGATTGATTCGCCCGCATCATTCAGTTACATACCATAACATTTTTACATAAAGTTTTTTAATGTTTAACGGGCAGGTGATTCAAAAAAAATCCTGCCTGGGTCCTTCACATATCTCCACCAGATTCATATCTGAACTCAGCTCACAAGGAGAGAGAGAGACAGGCGTCGTCGTCTGCGTCTGATCATCATCATCATCATCATCAATGGACAGAGTCAGTGGAGGATTGTATTTCTTTGGTGCCAATTATCTTTTTAATTTTCTACATGCCACACACACACTGGGTCAGGTGTTCATTTCCCAATGGGAAGTGCTGTAAAATTTCAGCATGCTCTTTTCGGTCAGAGGTCTCTCTCTGTTTGAAAATACAAAAATATAGTGCTTTAATCAGGCCAAAAAATATATTAAATGTCTTACTGTCTAGTGAGATCTCACTATATCGGTTTCTTTTTCTGTTATGACACACACACCATTACTATTACGAGTAGCAAATCAAAGTGATAAAAAGCCTTCAGGCGGGGGATCAGATGACACAGTTGATTCAACAGGTGGCGTCATCACAAGACCGAGAGAGCTGAGTCTATTACAAATTGCAAGTCGTGGATCCCACTCGATTTGGGGGTGCCAATAGCCTCTCTCACTTATTTATTTTTATTTTTTGATCCAGCGCAATCATCTTACTTTTTTTCTTTGGGATTGTTGCACCATGACCGTGTGGACTGTTACGGTAAAAGTATGAAATATAGCAGGTTGAGATTGAGCCTAGCTTCTATATAATCCAGGTATAATCCTTTAAAGATAGCTTTTTATCACAGTCAGTGCTGGAGAGAGAGAAGATCTGATCACTGTACCTCCACATGATCGACACCCAGATTGCGTCACCGTATGATCTGTGTCTGTGACACATGTCAGGTTGTTTCATTTTGGCGCTGAGTCTATTACAAACCTTCATGTAAATATGACCGAATAGATAGCACACACACACACACCCGGCGTGTGGGTGTGTGTGTCCTTTAAAACACAAGAAAGGCCCACTGAAATGAGTCCGTAAAATAGGTTATACTCTATTAAATGCTATTGAACACAATTGCTTGACTGACTGATGACATGCACATCAGGCCTGGCTGGCTCAGTTTTGATAATATTCCCTGCCGTGAAGGGCGCAGGGCTCTCGGTCCAGCTGCTGCCGTGGTTTTGAACGCGGAACAGCCCAAAAAACGCTCTTACAAAACAACATCGCCAGCTCAGAGGTGGATGATTTCTGTCTCTGTGTCAAATAAATACATGCTCGCGGAAGGGTCTGGTTTTGTGTTTACGCCGAGGGGCCCGTGAGACACAGGCCACAAACACACACACGATCCTTGCACTGTTTGCTTCCTGCGTTCACTGCTTTGAGCAGAGCTCATTTCGCCAACAGTCCTGATGTCGGAGCCCTTGGCCAATTATTTTCTGTTGGATCTCTGCTCTAAGAAGGTTTGTAATAGCAGACAGAGTTTGGCACGGCCACTTTACAACAAACACCAGTCATCATAAGAAATCTCCTAAAACAAGACGTCTGCTCAGATGGACGGACCGAACACAGACCCGTGGCCGGTGTTTTGGGGTGCTTCATGGTCACATACAATCAACTTGCACAGTGTCGTGACTCACACACGCTTTATAAGCAATGAATGCAAATCGCAACAATTTAAACAGGACAATTATTCCACACGAACACGGGATTATTTAAGATTATTTGACTAACATGACACTGTCATTAAAGGATGCCAACACGCATCAGTGTGTCATTAGCAGAGGCTTTTGTTATTGCACAAAACCACTCAAATTCTATCAGCGCGGGTGACCCACACACACATGCAAGCTAAGAACTCTACCTTTATCCAATATGTGTCTAAAATGACACCACCTGTGACTGAGACGAGCGATTTAAAACATGCATAATGGGACCCTATGGAGTCTGCATACAGAGAGATGTGTCTGTCTGTCTGTATTTGGGGTAAAAAAGAAAAGCTCCTTCAGTCTGAACAAACCATCTGTCAGCGTTGGCATGACAGCATCTGGGACAGAAAAAGAACTTAACAAATCTAATAATGGAGTCCACTTTTCTAGATTTTGATTGCGGAGATATTCCGGGCCAGAAATGCACGTGCGTGTGGATGTGTAGAAAACATAATGACATCACTGAATTAAGATTTCGTGAGATAAGAGGGGGCTTACTGTGTTATGATGATGATCCGCGGAGGCCACTCATGCACGCGCATGTGTGTGTCCGTGTCTGTCTGTCTGTCTGTCATCAGGTGTGTCTGTATGATTACAAACCTTCCCATGAGGACATACAGCTTTCTCCTTTAAGAGAGAGAGAGAGGATATACTAGAAGAGCGCTCTACAAACATAAATCAGTCGTCTCTTAAAACGGCATCACAAAAATGGTTGCGCCTGTTTTGATCTTGATGAAATCACGGATATCACATGCTTTATAATGTGATTATCGCTGACTTACACCCGACTTTATTGTAATTTATATATTTTTCAAGTGGATCCGTTTTTCTAGTCTGTTTAATCCCAGCTGGCAGACGCACACGAAGCTGCGGCCGCTTGAATGAGTTCTACTGCCGCATGTTTAAAATGCCATTATTTTGCATTTCAAAGCATTTTTAACCATTATATCCTCCGTTTAGCACCAAATGTCACACCTCTCACTCAGAATGTCAAAATATTATTGATTGTATCATCTACCGGTAATTGCTAATGTAGTCCAACAGTGACCATAATGAATCTACAGCAACACTGAGCTCAGAAAATGGGATTCTTCTCTCTCTCGCTGGCTTCTGGCACTCCCACTGATGACTGTCAGTGGCCACATAATGCAAAAAATATATATATACATCTCTCTCTCCCTGCAACGGCGGTCATTCCAGACATGCCGACTGTCTATGAGGGCTTACTGCGCATGTTCATATCGCGAAAATCTCACACACACGATTGATTAAACTTCATAGTCATGTCATTCGCCTCCCGTGTGGATCTCCAACAGCACACACACACACACAATCGTTGAGCATGTTGAAAACAACGTAGGATTACGCAGGTACGAGCTGTGATTGGCTAGTTAGGTCTTCCATTTGTTGAATGGAGGATTGGGCTTTATTGAGTCAATACAGCATCGAATATAATTTAACAGCAAACCTTCCAAATCCGCGACTGACTTTGTACGACGGTAAACAATGCGCAGCAGCGTTTTATAAAAACACATTTAGCCGCCGCCAAATTGGCATGGCAAACTAGATGAATGATGAATAGGCCGTACGCCGACAAAATGCATGTTGTCTTGCACTGACACAGCAATGTGCCAATGGAAACAGCGCACTCTGCACAAAAAAGAAGCCAAATGACCTCTAATACTGTATCTGGTGCAGAGGTCTTATACGGTGTCTGCATGTCATAGTTGGCGCGAGATCATGAGATAGCAGTTAGGATTCAAAGAAAAGGGCAATCTCCAAGAAGGCCCATGTGATATTAAAAGACTACATTGTGACTGTGAGAGCATTAAACGTTCACAGTCTGATGGTGTGTTCAATCGTGAGGCCTTTGACAACCGCATCAGTGCCTTGCGGTCCATGGTGACACCCGTTTTGTGTGCAAAAAAAAAAATGTCTGCCTTAATTAATGATGAAGACAAATAATGCTCTCTTTTCGTAATGGAAGGGAAAGTCCGTTACAGCGCATATATATATGCGCTGTGGCTATCAGTCTGTGTATTTCTGCGCTATTCAGGCGCAAAACGGTGTTTATTGTGGATCACGTGCGTGACGTAATTGACATATTTTAATATATTTATGTATGTGTGTGTATGTGTGTGTCCGCTCCCTGATGAATAAGTTGAATGATATTCAAATTTATTTACACGACATACTTTGACCCAGGGAGATCAATATTTTTACTATAGACTATTATACAATACTCTTCAGATGTTAGTCACATGGCTGCATCGAGAATCTGTTGCGTTCTCGCTCTTTGCCTCCTTGAATTAAAGTACGACCTTTAGATAATTTGGTGCTGCATTAACGGGCACAGATAGGTAAAGGTAAAAGTATTTTCTAGATTGTCCTCTCTTTTCTTTTTTTTGAGGGGGGAACTTTTTTCTGGGTTGGGGGGTGTTACGACTGTGTCGTTTTCTTTTCTTATTGTACTTTGTTATTTCTAATTAAAGGTAGATTCGTAAATGGACTTGAGTCCAGTCCATTTACTCATGTGCTATTTCTCCTGACATGCTTCCTGTGTGTGGGTGTTGCTCTCAGAGAGAAGTGTGTCTTTGGTTCAGTCTTTCACCAGGTGCAGCTGGTTGGAGAATTGGATCCACTAATCACCTGCAGAGACTGCTGATTGGATGGCAGCCCTGTCTGTCTGCCTACAAAAGGCGTCATTATCCAACATGGCGACAGAGCTGTTCTGGGATGTGTGAGGCCCAGACGCTCTCATCCGCACATCATCATTCATTACATTGTATTTTCTTCATTGCATGTATTGGCCTGTGTTAATTCATGTTTTTCTTGTTGTTTTAGGAGCGATGCGCCTGTCTGTGCTAGGGACCAGTAGTGCCGACCGGTAACATCAGGTAATAGTAAAGTGTTGGCCTGCTGGACCAGATCCTCTGTCAGCTAGAGCGTATCGTCTCCTTTTTCTTTTTATGATTTGAAAAATAAACCTGTTTTTGTATATTTGAACTTGTTTCTGTGTATTTCATGTTCTGGTCCCAGACCTAGACTTGGGGTCGTAACACCTGTCCTTGATGTATGACTTCGAATAATAATAATAAGTTCAGTCCCAGCTGCAAATGTGTCTGAGTTTAAATCATGGCATGACATGCAGCACACGCAGCCCGCAGTCGTGCAGCTACAAATTACCTACTTCATGTTTTTTAAGGGCAGCATAAAGTAACGGGCGTATTTCCTCTCAACAAAAGTTATTTGGCCCCGTTGTTGTCTTTCGAGAGAGAGAGAGAGAGAGCAGACAGACAGACAGAGGAAGAGAGAGAGAGAGAGAGAGCAGACAGACAGACAGAGGAAGAGAGAGAGAGAGAGAGAGCAGACAGACAGACAGAGGCATGATATTCTAATTTGATGGCGTAGCGCAAGCATTTTTCGGCAATTGAAAAGAAAACAAAACAAAACAAAAAACCACGCTTCCGTTGTGTCCTCGGCTCAAGTTGCGATTAATTAAAAAGCCCTCGCATGAATCTGTCCATCTGATACTTGTGTCAAAGGTTATCGGCCATAACATGAATACGCCTAACGATCTCAAGGATCCTCGGCTCTCCCCAGATCGGCAGCGATTTGTGCTGCAGACATCCACTTACCATGTCTTTCCATCTGCCCTGGAACAACACATGTTCTGTCTGTCTGTCATGCGATTCACTTTGTGCCCATGCCTCCTCCTCACTGCTAAAGACATCTCCATGCAACCCTCAGGGCTCTGTTGGGAATGAGGCTTTAAAACGCAAGTGATGTCATTCAACGGCCTCTTTAGCCTGCAGAGGGTGCCCAAATTCTTTCCCATGCACGCAAACAGTCATTGCGAGGTAATAGACTCTGCCAACATTTCAGTTCCACCACACACACACACATATAAAGGTGCGTTTGATTTCCTTTAGCCCATGGCCAATAATCACAGCAAAGTCATTCATATTCATGTTTCTATCAAAATGAAATCGGAGAATCAGGTGTTACCTCAGAGCTTACACTGATTACAATGTGAAGACTCGTCACCAAATTAAGCTTGAACAGAACAACACACATCAGGCTACACCGCCGTGACAAATGGAGACTGATGGGCCGACTACAAACTATTTATTAAGTCATCGCACCTCGTCAAATGCAACACGACATCTGGGCTGGACCGGGCCCAGGAGAGGCTCGCCACCGCCCTGCAGCACACCCTCCCTCAGAATCGGACATAAATCTATCCGTGAATGCAGCTAATGAAATATTAAAACAGGCAAAAGTCATTTGGCATACAAACACTGCAGTGGCGCATGCCTATTTCGGAACCCTGGCTACGGCCAGGTTGAAATCAGAACTGCAGACTGTTTTACTCCGCTTTACACTGCCCACCGTGAGGCGTAGAATACACTCAGGTGCCCACGTGCATCTCACTCCAATGTGTAATAGACTCTGATCATCATGACACGACAGCGCAGAGAAAAAACATACATAAAAAAACAGTGAAAAACAGCTAATTAGCCGCTGCCCCGGAAGTACTCTAACAAACACACCGAGCTGAGCACTGGCTCTGATGCTCTGCTTTACCCCCCTGCTTTGAAGTCAGAGAGCGACTGTAAAACACCGAGAACTGAGACTTGACTTGGACTTGCCCGTTAAAATGCATTATCATGTCTCGGGGATTCAAAAAAAAAACAGAACCACCGGTTCAATCTTTCTCCTTTAAAACACCCCTGAGTAACACCAGCTCATCTGACAGTATGATAAGAATGGATTCTATGAGACAGCACATATCGATATCTTTAAGGCTGAACTGGCATAAATTATTCACTTAAACCGCTTTCTCATGGTGGTCACACACAGATCTTCAGGACAAAATAATAATGCAGATGGGAGCAGTTGCTTACTTGTCGACGCCCTGAAACTTGCGAACATAAATTAGATGCCCGCACAGCTGAAAAGTCATTCCAATACATTATCATTGAGTTTTGTATTTTTGCACGCAGGGGCCAGCGCTGCTGGTAAGAGCTTCATGTCTCTCTCTCTCCGATCGATCTCTCAGCAGTTGTGATGTGATTTATACAATGGCTGTGAACAAGACTATGTGAAAACCCTCTTCAATGTTCTTTACATGACCTATCTAAATCTATGTTATCTGTCCAGATACAAAATAAACTCTTTAAGAGCGGGGGCAAAGCCGTCTCTACTTTCTGTGAAGTTGCGCGTGTGCACAGTGTGGCCGACTAAACGAAAACGGAGAGTATCAGAATCAATACTATGTTGTGCGAACCCAAATTAGAGAGTATATATACATGCGATATCCAGCCCTAAGAAAAAATGTGGATCGGTGCGGCACCGAGTGCATCCCGAACGTATGGTGCCCCGGCGGGGGAGTCTGCACTCACATCGGCACGCAAATTCGAATCCCACCAATTTAGCCCGCCATAAGCGAATTAGAGCTGAGTCCCAAAACCGGTCGCGGAGGACACTAGAAAACATGAATGTTATGGTCAGCCACAGCATATAATACAATCGTAACGCGACCCATGTATCTTTTGGTGGTTTTGGCGAAAGAACTGGAGTTGAGTCAGACGGGAAATCCGACATCTCTGATTGAGAAATCTCAGAGTCCTGATCCTTTAAAGACGGCCATCTGAAGATTTCAAAAAGCAGCGCTGCCATTATATGGGTCCATCATAGCTGTTTCCGCTATTGCCTAAAAGTTTACATGACGACTTTGGAGCGTGGCGTTCCACCACACAGTCACACTGTTGTGTGCGTCAGTTATTGACATCGACATGATGAACATCACTGTCACCCGTGTGAATATGGCGGCACTGCTATCTCAGTTGAGGCAGATCGATTCGTTCTGATCTTTTTGTTATGTCATCTCTATAAATTCATTTACGGCTTAGAGCCCACTTTAAGTCTGTGTGCGGGCCGGGCAACTGTTCATTTTTATATTTATTTTAATCCATGTGAACATGACTTGCAAGGCTTTTTCTCAATAGTCGGAAGGTTTGTAATAGACTCATTTCTAATCCAATAGACCCTTCAGAACAGCGCCGCTTGAATCACGGCCGCTGATGTCTGAGTGGCGCCAAGATCAACATATGCCCAGTTCAGATCATGTTCATAAACTTGGGCTCATCTACAGTGTACATGTAGATGATCAGTGTTGAAGTGCGTGGAGACAACTTTTTGTCTTGAATCAAAACATTGAATGGAGTCAGTATGCACCGTTTCTCACCCCGGCCCCAACGTTTCCTCCTCCTCCCCAAACAAATCTATTCCATATTTCAGATTTTTATCGATTACAGCTGCCATGTCGTGTGAATAATATAATATAATTCACAATACCCACTGGATTGTGGACGCTATCGAATATACCCGCATGTAGTGACTATTCATAATTTTTGCCGCCGGTGCTGGCCATGCTGGCAACAAACCGCATTCAATAAACAAAACCATTTTATTTCAGAAAAAGACTAATCGAACCATCTGGTATGACTGTGAAATAATATGTTTTGGATTCAGAACCGCTGACACAAAGCGGATTACACGGATGGAGATGGACACGCACGCACGCACCTACAAACATGCAAGTTTTCTTTCGTGTCGCCGGCTTCCGTTTTATGGATGATCTGGACATTTTTTTTATGCACTGTATGCTGGTGAGGGAAAGAGAATATATCTTCATATCTTCAGCCGACTGCGATCACAGGCAATATTTAATTGAGAGAGACAGAGACAGACAGAGGAGGACAGAGTTTTGGTTGGATCCACAGTCACCGTCTTGCCAAGGTTTTTTCGCGACCAAACGCGCAAATTAAATGATCGTCAATGCCAGATGCTGAGATCAGCTCTATCCTTTAAAATGACTGATCAAAACAATCACATGACTTGAAGATGTGTCGGTTGCAAATGGAGGCGGTCCGTTTAGTGACAATATACTGTAAAACGGAGCGCCATGGCAGTGGTGTCTGAAAAACTGTTTCATGCCAGTTTTATCGATGAATATTGAAATGTGCTTATCGTTGTCCACATCCCTTTAACTGCTGGTATAAGAGCGATTATCGTTGCTCTCCACTAGAAAGGTAAAACCGGAAAATAGAACAGAATACCGTTTTAGCCTATGCCGAATCTGGCCCAGGCGGAAATTGCAAGTTCTTGGTAAACGACATGATAACAAACCTGTAATAGACTCAGAGGCGCAGACATGATTTTTTTAGCCAGCGTGAAAAAACAGGGTGCTCCGACGTTCTGTTTTTGCCGAGCTCCTCATCTGAAAGGTTTACACAAAGATTAATGACTCAATGAGTCATTTTGTTGCGCTAGAAAGAAACTTTTGAGCATTGAGTCACACACACAAATCAATGCGAAAGCGCACAGGGCCCCTTCCTCCATTTCTCAATATCAAAATCTTTGAGTGGCTGTCAGGCCAAATGTGATGATCAGACACCACTAAATTGTGTGTGGGAGGTACAGGGCTACGAGATTTGAAATCTCGTCAAATGACAGTTGGACCACGCTCTGAAACTCTGGCACTGGGCCGATTCAATGCCATTATGATTTTAAAAGATATAAACACTCGGCCCTACCGAGTTCGATGAAAAAATCGATACACCACTTTCCAGGCGGGCAACAAATTAACCTTTATATCACAGAAACACTAAAACCGATTCCTTGCTCAGGTCAGTTCAATTCTTTAAAAACAGCTTTGTAATAGACTATGAATAGCGCCCTAATTAACCACACACACACGAGCGCCTTGACAAACGGTTACATCAATTCCTATAACCAGTAATATATCTCCCACACTCCCTGCCTAGCCTACATCAGAGGCAGGCCCAACAGCTTTCGCTGAAACAAGACATGTGACTGGAGAATGTAGAAGGACATAGCCAAGAACATGTGGCTTACAAATTCAGTGTCAGGTCTCAAGAGCGCGTGTGTGCGTCACAGCATCACAGCAGGGCCCTGTAAGGGACTGAGCCCATAACGGCCATATATCAATTTCCGTGTTAGTAGTCAAGACAGAACTCGTGGGGGGTCACTGCAGAGCAGCGTGTCTGGATTCACGACTTGGTGTAAATTTCGTCATCAGAGATTTTGCAATCTGTGGAAGCCCAAACACCTCTTGCATCAGCCCGAGTGTGTAACTTTTGACGTTGGACAGCCCACTGGCCCATCACTAATGTCATCAGTGGAATATCTGAATATTGGCTTCTTAGATTGTGTTTTAAATAGATTTTTCCAAGAAACTGAAATTGGAAATCACGAATGTATCTCGGCTATGAGCAGAGGAGCAAAAGATCGGCCCATGGCACACAAATACAACAGATAACAGTGTGACAACACAAACAGTGTTTTATGACTCAGCACTGTTGTCGTATCATCTATGATCTATCATAACCCGGATGGGCTGGTACTTGGTGAACTATTCTTATCGCCTTTTTTTCTGATTGGACTATTGTTCGTATTAGCCTCATAGTCTTGAACACCGCCAATTTTTCCCTGTTTTACCGTCTTCATCCATTTCTTTCAGTCAGTCAGTTGATTCGGCGGATCAGTGTTGTAACAGTAATTGTCCTGAGCCACCCACCACATCCGCCCCGCACTGAGAGGCGAACTGCGAACCGGACACGGGCCAAATCGGGATCATCATTATCTTCAAATCTGATTTGTTTTGCCTCGTGCTAAAATGATTGATTTTCCTGTTACATGCAAATATTCACACAGACACTGCGTCATTATGACCTGTTTCAATTAATTTAATATTTGGAATATCGCAATACTATCATATAGGAGAGGGGGAGGGGGAGGGGGAGGGGGAGGGGGAGGGGCCTGTGCCGGTAGGCACATCATCATAGTTAAATAAAAAGTCCATTACACACACACCCGCATTTTGTAAATCATTACCTCTCTCCTTTAAAATAGTCTGGGGCACTTTCTGCCGACAAAAGGTAGGGACATCATCATCAGATCTTTCATCCCCATTTTTCATCATGACGCTGTTCAACATGTGATTTTGCTATTCAAAAAATAGACAGAAATACAGACAGAGAGTTCATCTGTTGTGTCTTCCAGAGGCCGAGTCTTTGAGAAAAACATTTACGACGAAAGCGCTTTACAATGTGCAAATGCAACAAAAGGAAGGCACAGCTCTATCTCTCTCCTTTAAAATCCCATCTTTTCTTTTGTCACAAAAAAAGATCCAAAGCGCTTCAGATGGTGGCGCGGATCTTAATTGGTGTGCAAATGAGATTAAGCCTAGAGTCTGGCTCTCTCCCTATTTTACCACGCTCTTTGGCATCGAAGACGTTACTGGTTTAAGCAGCTGGATGGGGGATGTTTCTGACATGTTTGCAAGATTCCAACAGACGTAGATACAGAGTGTGAGTTACTCTTTCCACTGTTTTGATTAGATGTAGAGCACCCTACTGAATGCATAATTGGGTCTACAGACAGACAGAAATGAAGTCACTCTGACTGAAGTGAAATTTTGAGTGGTCTCATATACGGATGGCTGCGTGAAGCAGTCTCTGCGTGCACGTATTGATTTGATGCTTGCCATTGAAAACATCAGGGATGTAAACTGACGAGGCCTTGCAGAGCATTTGCCTAGCGAAAGATAATTAACACCATAAAAGAATATGCCCAGTAAAAAGGCAACTCCAAATACCGTTCTAATAATCATGCTATTTTAGGCCATGTTCACATTACGGGCAAATAGTTCAGGTTTCTGCGGCTTCAGAACACATGCACAAAAAGACATGGTTATAAGCGAAGATCGATTGAACCGGACCAGTTGTATGGTACTAAATGACCTATGCGGCCAATCATCTTAACTGCCTCATCTGTTGAGAATTTGATCATGGATGAAAACGTTAGGGGTTAGTGTTAACGTGAGCCGATATCGATATATCGGCCTAATTAATATGTTTTTCAAACACATCGAATCACCCCACCCACCCACACACCAATATAATTTTTTCACATTGGCATGCGTGTGCGTATGCTTCTATCCCACAGCCACCATGTGTCAATCAATCCCTCCCGATTCTGGAGGTCGTCATTGATGATGAGTCCGTTAAAAAAACGTAATAGACTGTTGTTATTACTGTTGGGATTATCTATTTAAATTGACTGTGTATACATTTCATGCATTTGCTGACATGAGGTGTTTTGTTTTTGGTGCACATGGCATGTGGTTAAAGTGACTGTTCTGCTCACATTTCCTGCTCACAAGACACACAGGACGCTGGGCTGTGGAAATGTGGCAGTGAAACAGTTTGATTGACGGCAGGGTATATTCATAACGTTGGGACATTTTGATGGGAATTATTACTTCAGACTTTGCTTTGCTCAAAACAAAACCCGGACAAGCAGATCCACTTTCGGCCTTTTCCAAGGCATACAATACTTGGCTCACACTGTGGTGTCACCTAACGTCGGCACCACCAGAAGGCATTATCTAGCAAAGCAGCAGCCTGTCGCGGGGCCGTTTTGATTGGGGCTTTTGTGTTGGAGGTTGAAGTACAAGAGATAACCACATGTACTTTGATCCTGTGCATAAAGGTATATTCGTTATGGCAATTTCAAAATGCTCGTCAAACATAATGAGTTATTAATTTGAGTGCATTCACGACTTTCACTACTAAAAAGATGCCTCTTGGGGTCAATAAATTGTGGATTTAAAGAAAATATTTTTTGACGATCGACTGGAAAGACGTGCAGCGGACATGGAGGGTCATAACAACACTGCTCCCACTGTAAATCCGGAATGTCCTGTCAAGATCAGCCGAGTGCCGGCGGCGGACAGTGAGACCGTCTGCATTTTTGCAAATGATGAAGTCATCTGTGTGTGCTGGCTATGATCACCTTTATCCAAATACACATTCCAACAGCGATGCCTATTAATAAGATGACCGTAAGCCCAAATACACACGCGAGATGGCTGTCGGACCATCTCTGCAAGGCATTCCAACCTGAATGCCTGATATGAACTCACACACACACCCAAAAAAACGGGTGCATACGCTAATGCTCCTGTGATTATTTTCTTGTTTATTTGATTCTACTGTATTGGTTATCTCAAAATAGGTAGATGACCCAGAAAAAGTTTAAACGGATTAAGACTGAGAGTAAATGAGACCAGGATGCTTGTGTTTTAAAGGAGAGAGCTGTTAAAAGAGACAACACAATGAGCCAAGCGATTTTACAACACAGGAGAAATTCTGGGCAAAGAACACCGTAAGACGTGTTCGCGCAGTAGAGCTAATCAATTAGCTTGTCTTAACCACCACATCGAGAAAAAAAAAAAAAAAAAATCCACATGTGTACTAGGGCTGGATATCACGTCACATGACCCATTCCTGTCACATTTAACATACAAAATTACCCCCAGGAGTGTAGTTATAGTCCTGTTAAAGGGGTCTTTTCCTGTGGGTCGCTGACAAAAGCAGATGAAAGTTGCGATTTCTGTCCTATGGAGAGAGCGGCTCGAGAGAGAGAGAGACGCACTGTAGATGCACTACATGTATCAGAACCTGGATCAGGAGGCGCGAGGCTATCACGAATAAATAAATCATGATTTTAAAGGAGAGAGCTGGTAAAACAGCACCCATGTTCAGCACTGAGTAAACAAATTGTTCGCACTAAGTGGCGACAGTGCTCCAAAAGTGGCTCAAATGCAGACCGGGGGCGCGATGCATTTGACACAGTCCAGAGCCAGGCGAATCTAACGTTATAACACACACCAGACCCCGCGCGTCAGCTCGTTCACCGGCACACCTATTATTCCCTTTCCGTAAGTGGCCATGAAACGCCATAGCTGTGGCCGACCCGCCCACTGGCCAAAAGGGTATCGGAAATTTTTATTAATAAGTGTAACGGCGTTGTTTTCTGTCTGCATTTTGTCATCGCACTGACCTTCTGTTTTACTGCTGTGTGTGTGTGTGTGTGTGTGTGTGTAAACGTGCGATGATGCACATAGTTGTAGTTGTGATTTAACGAAAAACAGCAATTTTTATATAAGCGCGCGTGACAATATTGCGTGGAATTATATTTAAAAAATATATATTGGTCTGGAGACGTTAACTCAATATCTACTCCCAGATTTCGTTAACACGTTAATGTCCATAAGACCACCATCACAACAGTCTAAGTCGATGTAAAATCTGCATTTGCCATTAACTCATTCAGGGCCAGTTTAGGACTGCCAATATTTAGCACAGGCCAAAGATTTTCATAATTGTTGGTCATCTTTCAAGACCCACAGTAAATTATCTATTAGCACCAGAGTGATTTGCAATACCTCAAAATGAAGATGTACGTCTCTGGGTTCACCAGGGAAAAAAAAGTGAGCTTTTAGCATGTTCTGTACTCTACTTATAGCCATTTATATACACCCTGTTTTCCCCCAAAAGGTCTCCCTGAGAAAATAAACAGGAGAAAAGGCAATTTTTGTAAAAGGGCACAATCTCAGGCAGAACTCACTCTCAATTCTTTTATTTTGAACTGTATTGACATCAGACATGTAAATATTATTCGTTAGGACACAAATGACAAAAAAAAAAATATATATATATATATATACACATGAAGTGCTTTTTTTTTTACATTCAACAATACAGTTTACTCGGTGTGAGTGAGTGTGCAGACAGACAGACAGACAGACAGACAGACAGACAGACACACCGACAGACAGACAGACAGACAGACAGACACACCGACAGACAGACAGACAGACAGACAGACAGACAGACAGACACACACACACACACACACACACACACGATCCCCCTTTTAGATTTCTAACCCCACATAGGATAAGCAATAACCACGCCCTGTGGCGCTGGGATTGGCCAGGAGCAACACTGGAGGGCACGCAGCCCAGCGATTTCATGAACCAACTGAATAGCTCTTGAGAAAGGACAGCGGGCTGCTGTGACTGCCGCTTCTGCCTTGTGTGTTTATTTTGTTTTGTTCTGGTCCACCAGTCCTCGTCCATGTCTCCCTGTCATATCCTCCCTGCTATCTGATCGTTCCCGTTTTCCCCTCGGCTATTCAACACGTCCTCACCGCCCTCGCAAACTGATCGATCATTTCCTCATTCCTCCGATGATCAAACACATCTCTTGATTACTTTCTCCCGTTTTCTCCCGGCTGGCACAGAGGAAGGCGACTCCAGCTCGTGCAGCGCGCCGAGGCGCGTTTCAATGGCGTTTCTCCTGTCTGCACAAGGAAGCGTTACCCGTTTTCTGCTTTTCCTCTTGCTCAATTTCAAAACAACAGCTGCGGTATGTGTTTGTTCACGTGTTGTCTTAGATGCTAGGGACCTGATACCATGTGACAGGCTGAGGAAGTGTTTGAACTACGCGCTGCAGTAATAAAAACAAAAACACGTCAAACACGTCATTGGCCCTCTGGGCTATTCCTGATAACACGTCAAAGACGTCATTGGCCCTGAATGAGTTAACACTTGGCAATTCCCAGATCGGCAGAGGGGGGTGGCAAATACACCAATCTCTCTCCAATTACAAGATCTTAAATCTGATCCTAAGATCATTAAGAAAATATTGCCCTTCTTAGCTTGCAGCTATAGAATTTTTTACGTCTTTTCTGTCAGATGCTCTGCTTCTCATCAGAAATAGCCCATTGATCAGCCAACCGCTAATCGTGTGTGTGTGTCCAGATGGCACTGATCAGCGCATCCACACGGGTAATATATCTCGTCTTTGGCGCTCTTAGAGCGCAACCTACGGCCTGGATCTGATCATTCGAGCAGCGTCTGGAAGAAGGCCAGGAGAAACATGGCTCATGAAAAAAGAGAGATTCATCTTTCTCATTTCTTTTCAATGTAAAATAGTCAGAAGCAATCCATTAATATACTGACACAGCTTCCCTCTTCGGGAAAAGCTCTACCAAACAAATCAAATTGTAATGCGTTGAAAAGAAAACGCAAATCGCAAACGACCTGCCCGTATCCCTGCGGGAAATCACTGTATGGCCAGCGAAAACAAAAGGCCGAATCAGACTCGACATGTGTTATTTTCCACTCATGGAGTGATTTTTCCTTTTTATTTGTTTTCTCAACAGCAGGTCTTACAATCATTACAACTATAACTGCACTTAATCTTGCGAGACCCGCAAATCTTCATTTCAGGTACGGACGGACAACCCGGATCCTCAATGCTTTCCACTGCACAGCACCGTCCCGGCAGCTGTTAACACGCACACACACACGCAATCTAGAGGAGCTGATTATTTAGCAAAAAAAAATTGACGAGAGAATCTGGGAAAGGAGGAGCTCGCCAATTGACCTTTGACACCAACAGAAGTGACACCTGAAGGATTCGGGAAAGACAACCGCATTTCTTTTGTTTTGACCTCTCTCCTTTAAAATGGACTTCCGGGTGAAAGAGCGTTAGCGCATGCGCTGATCGCAACGGTAGAGAGAGAGGGGTTTTCTCTGGACAGAGACAGACGCCGTACCGCGAACCGCGATACACACAAAAATTAATAATCTATTACAAACCTTACAGCCCTGTTGTGCCAGCTTCAAACTAAATGTGCAGACGAAAAAAATATATTGGCTTCACTCCGTCTGCATCACTCACGGCATCACTTTCATCCACAATTTCACTCTGTTTTGGGAGCGCTCCTCTTTCTATTCTCCCGACGGCCTTCATCCGAACATCCCCACCTCACGGCTGATTCATTCACTATCCAGACCAGAAACGATGAAAAAGTTATCAGTGAGACCTCTCTCTCTCGATATGTCGGCCACTTCATTTTGTTTTGTCCGCTGGCGATAACTCAAACACACACACACAGAAATTAAATAAACATAATAAAATTGTCTAGGCGGACGAATAATCATTCTCAAGGTCTGAGTATTAAATGAGCTCAAAAAAGACAAGGCTTTTTGCTCTATTTGCTGTCAGTGCGACTGCTGACAGCTGTCTCATGATCATAAATGAGTTAACGTGATATCTGAAATTGATTTTCTCTTATGTATGAATTGTGAGTCTATTACAATTGTGTTGTTTTTTGGGTAAATAATCGCAACGGCAAACTTTCCACAACTCATACTCTACCCGGTCCTGGGCAATCAGTTTATCTGATATCACGCACGTGCCAAATAACAGCAGCACCTGGTTGTGGAAAATGTGCTGATTTTGCAGTTGTCATCAGCCAGAGTGTAGTTCGGCCAGTTCTGGCCGCCCCATTCTTATCCTCTGTGTCTGTCTGTGGAAAACTCAGACAGGCGTCCGTTTTGTTTTTACAAAATAAACTTTTTTCTCTGAACTCGACATGCCAGGAATGGAGTGGGGAACGTTGAGAGAAAAATTATTTAAAAAAAAAGTTTCCGCCCACAAACAGTCAGGCTGTACCGTCAAAAAAAAAAAAATTCAGGCCGCTGGGAGGGTCCGCACTGAAGTAAATCAACATACACAGAGACATGGCTGTGAAAATCTCACGGTATAATGTTCTAAACGCATCGGCGAGTTTGGAATGATCGCGCAAAAAAAAACGCTCCGTGATTTAAAAAGTGTACGATCTCTGATGATATTTCCAAACTATTTTTATTTATTTTGTTATGACTTCAAATTTTTTTTTGGAAGGGCCCAGATTAACAGACACTGCCCATTACGGACTACATAAATTTCATCTGTTCCATCGGTAGGACTTTTTTTTTTCTTTAAGATTTAATTCTTCATTCAGCGCCCGACTTCAACCAATTAGTCATTGATGTCTTGTTTCTTTTTCATCACTTTGTTCAGCCTAATGCAATGACAGCACAAAACATGTTTACGTTCTGACAATAATGATCGTTAACGAACATGAAAATCAGAAGGTCAGTGGGAGCTGTGGCCTGCTGCGTGTGTGTCTTTAACTGTCCATTGCAAAGTTGTTAATGCCTGAAAGGAACATCCAGAAGAACGGCCGGCTATTGCCCACTTGCCACTGATCAACATGAGAGAGGTGGTTGTATCGCGTTAACTGGATCTGGATCTGGTTTGCGACACAGATATGATGGCGTTTTCTATCTCGGCATTCTTCAATCCAGGCTTTTTACTTATGTCATCGGGATACGTAACAATGTAGTTTTAAAGATAAAAGTCACTCGGCGATTTTCGCTACGTGACGATCTGTCTGTCTGTCTCCATTTGCATGCTCCTTCAATCAAATGGCTGTAGAGGCTCGACATAATTTAATCAGTTATTTTAGTTAGGTGATCGCAGCAAAATTTGTCACCAAATATTTTGACCCTCAGGATTTCATATGCTGTGGGGCATATCTGAAATACGTTTTTAATTGTAAATGCCCCCCCCCCGCACACACAAACAATACAAGGGATGCCGATGTTCACCTGCACAGTATGTAATCACGACAACAGAGCATAAAAAAGCCCGTTTTGCCTTTCCCCCTCTGGGCAGATAGACAACACGCGTGGAAAGTCTTCCGACAGTGCCTTCACGAAGTGCATCTCATCAGCTCGGGCCTGGAGGCCATGGCCCTCAAGTCCACCATCGACCTCATTGGCCGACTCAGCTTCACACAGTATACACTCAAAACATATTTCGCCTTGAGAGGCAGCCAAGTCACTATAATGACTGTACGGATTTTGGAGTCTATAATTGGAAAATGGGCATATTTCTAGATGTGATTCTGGCATTAATTTAGCGTTTAGCAGCATGCTTTTATGGATATGTGGATCCAGAAGAGGGTGGGCACTCCGAAATACCGGCATTGCGCAGAATGGTCCAATACCTTCGCGACAATGCAAACTGCGGGTCCCAAACGGCATGAGAAATCATTCTGATTGGCTTCCGTAGGAATTGGATGCATCAAACCAGGAAAACAACTGACTGATGTGGGTGGGGAAGTGCTTTAAATGAGTCACCAGCGACCAGAGCATACGCACGTCACCGTTTTGGATGGTGACTGAGCCTTGTGAAAACAGTTGTATTGCACCCAATGGCCCTAAAAGTGTGTGGATCTCAGAAACCATACGCCCCACTTTGATTGTCTTCCGCTCTTCTGACTGGCTCCACACACACTGTATCAAGCACAGTTTTGGTCTTACCACAATTAAGATGTTACATAACTTCAAAACGTCACGCACATCCAGGACTCTCTCTCTCTGTGTCTCCCGCATCGGCTAGTCTCATGTATATTAGGAAGCCAAGAATCCAAATAAAGAAGAAAAATACAGTGAACTCTCACGCTTACAGCTGGTCCAGAACGCTGCAGCTCGCGTCGCGATCGTTTCGGAGATTTCCCTCCCTGCCATAGCTCTGAGCCATTAAGTGACGCGCGTGCCTCTGCAAGCTGAGCGGGGGCGAGCTGCGCCCTGCGGGGGCAGCGTGCGTAAACCTGTTTGAAAACCCGCCACACAAAAAAATGTTGTGAGGCCGTAGAGGCTAAAACTCTCTAGTTCGTGTCGCTGATCCACGGTAACGGGGTCGTCCATGTGTGTGAATCTCATTCGAGCACAACAACACACACTGCAAAAACCAAAACCAAAATTTTAAATGACCTGTTTTGTCTCTATAGTTTTTTTTTTAAGTCACGGTAGATAACTGTGCGGGGGCCATTTTATACACATACTGTATGATTTCATAAATGGCTCTCCTCTGTCACCCATTCAGTACAAAATTGGTAATTGCGCCTGTTTGACAGTGCAAATTTTCTCACCTCGAGATCTCACTCCATTTTACAGGTCCGCATGTCCACAGATACGGACATAAGAAGCGCGTTACGCTGTCACTTATCTAAATCACGCGGAACCCGTCATGAGCATATTGCAAACATAAAATTGATGGCAAAAATTCTCTCCATTAGCCTTTGGTTTTTGTGACGTGCTGACATGGCACTGGACACTAATTATTTAACACGTTAGAGATGTGTGTAGAGATATGCTGATGTGAATGTTGGTCTTTTAGATGTTGTCAGGTTTTGGTTTTACGGACTCTCCATGCTCTCTCTGCGGGCACTTTTGTGTTGCGGTCCGCTTTAAAATGCAAGACACTGAGCTCGCAACAGGAAAATCCATTCATCCAATCATTTGAAATCCAATTTATATGGAAAACCAGATGATGATGTTATGTTCTAGATGGGTTTGGGCTTCTGATAAGTCAACACAGCACATCCCGCCAATCGCCAGAAGTCAATTTTAATAAAGTGCAGGGTTGAACCGCACTTTAGGCCTAAGAACAGTATATCGTGACATTTTATAAAAAAGAACAAGGAAATGCATACTCGTCACATTCAGATCAGCCTTGGGCCTAAGTGAATTAACTATCGCCATTCCAGCAGATCTGACAGAATAAGATGATGTTCTCTGTAAAAAATATGGCGGCGACATAATATCGGTACACTATTGTTAAGCCTGCCCGTGCCTTCTGTAATGGCAAATTATTGATCAAGTGTGTATTGATTGATTAGTTATTGGCTATGGCAATTCCATGCTGTATTTAGTGAACTGTGTTCTTCAGTCATTGCAGGAGATTGCTGTACAGAATAGGTTCTGTGAGAACATATGTCTTGTTTTGGGAAGTGTCTATGGGAATAGAGGTTCCTGTGGGAACCTGTGTCTTGTTGTGACTATAGACTGGATTTGTTATGTATTCTAGTGAACATCAGATTAACTATGGACGTCATGGAGAAGTACTGAGTTGGAGGGAGGTTGAATGAACGGATGCAGAAGAGGGCGGGCGATAGTTTCAGTATATGATGTGAAGTAAACAATAATGCGGGGCTCTTGCATTGTCAAATGTAGACAAGAGGAGACCTCCGTGCACGGAGAGATGATTGTGGAAATAAAGAAAACCTCCTATGAACATGTAAAACGGATATCTCATTATTGATGAATCAGCAGGACATTGCAGTGGATATTTTTCCTCCACACTTCCTACATGGGCCTCTCCCCTTCTCCCTTGTCCCTCTCTCAACTTTAATGCGGCCCGTCTGAACTCTCGTCAGGTCCTGTATAATGATATAAACATACCTGTGAAAACAACAACACGTTTTCAGAATCCAGCTGTTGGCAAAGCCTAGAATCGCCTAAGATTTTTGAACCAGTATAGCCATCATCCTCTCGACATGATCCAAAATGCAGTAATTGCTGCATTCATCTGACCTTAACTGCGGACCGATAAATTATCAAACCACCTGCATGTCTTCCCTCACCACATCCAGTGCTATTTGAAAAGAGGTTATCGGCACAATGTTCCGTGTTTTGGGGGTGTGATCCTTTTATGTTTAAATACTATTATGGTTTGTTTTTTGTTTTTTTTAAATCACAGAGCATTAATATTTTTTTCGATGATTGGCACGTGTGAAATTCATATTTATCACATGCTCACTGAAAAATGACTCTGGTGTCTGTGAAACAAAGAGGTATTTTCAGTGATATCTACAAAACAGTTTGCATAAACACATTCCCACGGGAAAGCCGTCCTTACAATTTTATTTCTTATAATTTGCTGAGACAGCAGAGAGGCATCTATTACACCGCTCCCGGCGCCTCAATCCTACCCCCAGTCCCATCCCAATCAGTGGTTCTCAAATGTTTGTAAATGTTCGACATGAAAGCACTTTTACCGCTGCATTTGCAATGTTGACATGTCTCAACTTTTCACTAATTGCAACAAAATCAATCTTTATGTATGCTATTTTGTGAGTGGGGAATATTCTTCATCAGTGTTTAGTGAGGATCCGGTGACCTGACGGTTTCAATACCACAGAAATTACTACACGAGGTCAAATAAAATAATTTGTAACTGCCTAATAACCCCGGTTTTGTTGTAATATATTACCACCAAGCATGCTGCACATTCTATTAGTTCAGGTCAAACTTCTGCAGTACGGGCCGGCGGGGGTCGTATACCCGAATCAAGCCCGAATGATATTTTGGCATGAAACTTGCAATTTAACACGCGCTATTGCAGCACGCGTAAATGAATGAAAAAAAAAACACACAGCCTCAGAAACAGATGGGGTCTTACTCGTCTATGTTAATAAGCCACAAAATAAAACGCGATGCCGGGCCAAGACCCATAAAGAGTTGATATACGAATGAGCAGGAAAAAGACAGTACGTGGCTGAGTCTATTACCACCACAAAACGATGTCATTTACACCCTGCGTATGGGTCACTGTGCAGGGTGGAGGCTGACATATCGGACTTTTTTTGATTACATAAAATATAGTCAGGCCACTGACCCCTTGAATCTAACGAAATGTAATGTAATTTCCCTTGCTCGGATAATCACGGTACCACGGTTTTAATGAAAGATAGAAGCGGCTTGTTTTTGTTTTCTCGTTATCTGCCTCTCTGGTATGAGTGTATATATATACGACCACATGGATTTTGATTTTGATTTTCCCAATAAAAAGTGGAGAGACTGTGTATGATTCACTACCTCATCTGCCTGACTGACTGAGTTCTGGTGACGTCAGGTTAGACTAGTGAATGAGCGCAAAATTCTGAAGAATCACAGGACTAGTCACGGCGCTTTGGCAACTTTCGACATGTGCACCTACAGAGAAAAAAAAAATTGTTTACGAATGCGCAGTGTGTCACACCATCTCTCTTTTGTCTAAAAGAGTTATCACATGTCACAGCACTTTTAACAGATAACTTTAAGCTGAAAACGGGTGGGCAGAACAGCAAATCACTGATCCAGGCTAATTTCAGAGCTCCATACCTGAAGTTATATCCTGTCAGTGCTAAAAGAAGAGAGCTGAGTCTATTACTAGCTTGCATTTAAAAAATTTTTTATTTTTTTTTACACACACACGAACACACACACACACACACACATTAAATAATGTATGCATCTTTTGTTCTATCCATCTCATGCCGTAGAAGAGCTTGCCCACCAAATCATTGGTAAGTCGACTTACAATATCATTTATTCCGGTAAGCGACATCCTGGCGTCAGCCGACTATGGTGTGCTGTTGTACTAGAACAGTAAACCAAATATAGATCACTCATTCCAAAATCTAATCAGTTCACAGCATGTTCTTTAGGATATTTACTATCTTAACAGATCAGATCTGATTTTTATAGGTCGTTATTATTGAATAACCATCTTCTGCATGACAACGCAACCCCTGAGGCGTGTCTCTATCTGTAATGTCTTCACTATTATTGACAGTAAACTAAAAAACACTGACCACACGGCATTTGTGAGCACAGCTCCCTGTTTCTGCTGAATGGAATATGGATGAAGCGGTTTCATTCGAGGATTCCAGATGGAGTGGTGTGAATGATTTAGTTGAGGAGCGGGGTTTCAACAGCAATCTCTATATCTCTGGATCGTTTGTGTGTTCACAAAAGAATAAGTCAACCCTCATTTCCCATTGCGGATGACCAATTGCGATTATACGCCATTTCCACGCATGTGCGTGTGCATTACATTACGTCATCCTCTCCACTTCCTCACGCTACTGCTGGCGACAGTTTTTGAGTGTGTTGTTGGCCGTGTCTCGAGTATCAGAGTCCAGGAGAAACCCCAAGGTCTAGCACGCACACTGCGTGTGCGTTATGTGTGTGTGTGTGTGTGTGTTGAATTCTCTCCTCTGTAGTTTGTCAGTCTTTAAAACACACGCTAACAAAGAAACAATTGAAGTAGATTTGTGTGTGTGAACATGACCTGTGTTGAGGGTTAATTACGCACAGGAGGAGACCACGCAAGAACGGCCGGCCAATCACGATGGTCGTAGCACGGCTGACTGCAATTTATTTGACAAATATGAATTTATGTTCAATATTTTTTGACGGATGAATTAAAAAAAAAAAAAAAAAAAAAGTATCGATTAATCGACTTCAGAGATGTTCTTAGCTTGCATCGGATAACGCGAGTAATGTGCAGTCTTTGTGAATAGACTCAGCAGATAAAACCAGGAGTTGATGGAGAGAGAGCTGAGTCTATTACTATATTATTGAGCGTCATGACAAGTTTGATGGGATTTGACCACCTCTCTCTCTCTCTCTCCAAAAAGACAGACAGGAACTCAAAGAGTCCATTGTCTACCTTTTAAAACTCACAAGCGATGAGGTACAGTGTCATCTCATTTGTAACTCACCAACACAATACATGATGCACACACAGCGGTGGTCAGGCCGGGGTGGTTTTGGATCTGTGAATAATTCTGTTAAGATCGACGTCTGGCGATGCAGCCAAAAATCCAAAATCACTTATGGCAGTTATGATTAAAGTGTGTCACACAGGCAAAGAATAAAAGTTGTACATTGTGGTAGATGCCAACTCAGTCCCAAATCGAGAACAAAATCTATTGAGTTATGGATTGTAGTGTGTAGGCACTACAGAGGATTTTCTTTTACTTTTGCCCCCTCAAATGCCACATATATATATATATATATGACAAAAAAAAAAAAAAAAATCGAATTTCCCCATTTATAGTTTTAATTCCATAGTCTCTCTCTCTCTCTCTCTTAAAACACCTGAGTCAATATCCGGTTTAGTATTGGAAACTGTATTTCTGGAGATAATGTGATAAATACCTCATCATCATCACAGCTTTTTGTGCCGTTCGGGGCGCCTGTTCGGAGGAAGAGAGCCTGAGCCAAAGCAGGAGAGACTGGACAAAATCCTATCAAATGGGGGTCCCATGTGTCCACTGTCGTGCACGTGCACAACGGGGACATATGATCTTAAAGCATATACCTGTGAACTGCCGCTGACGCTGAGGCTATATTTTTATTTAATTTTGTAATTCACTTTTCAAGTCACACTAACATTTTGGTCCTCTGACAGTTGCCATGTCGTGATATGATTTGTCTTGTAAGGTGTATGTGGTTATTTGTGGAAAACATACTTTATCTACGGTTATTATATTATTATTATTATAAGAGACACATGATAATAAAACACAATGACTTGTGATGTTAATACGCCAGGTCGGACTCACTAAACCCCTCTTGATAATGGTAATATGATAATATGCAGCGCCTCTTCTGGCTCGAAAGTCTAAGCTGTCGTTACATTTCGCACTGTGTTTATTCCGTCTTGTGAAGGACTTTTTATTGGGACTGATGATGCATATATGACTGAATTGCATAGACCCTGAAACAGATTTCTCTCTGTCGGAGAGCAGCTTCAGGAGGACCCAGAGCCCCCACACAACGTCAACACACATGTGAAAGCAGAAATAGCTATTACAAACCTTCTTATCTTGTGTTTTCTGCCCTCTCTCTCTCTCTCTCTAACTCTTCACCACACAGTGCTGCCAGTCCCAGAGGGGTCAACCCAAACTAGAATAAGACACGCCCAGGCCCTGGCTGAAAACAGTGTAGTCAGTGGTATTCACCACTGCCATGGAAGCTCGGGCTCCTCTTAAACGATGTGATTGGCTGGGAAAAGACCCGAGCTATCCACCTCTGGCTCCGGAGCTCTCGGACCAAAAGTTTCATATCAAAATCATGCATTCTGACTTTGGCGTGGCTCAAACAGATGCAGGATTCACGCTGTCTTTGTTGACGGATTGGTTTCAATTGGACAAGGCTGCCGATAATTACAAACCTTAGCTTCAAATCTTAGTAAATTTTCTGCTGTAAAACTAAAACTTGCAAGATGTACATCTGTGGTATTCAAGTGTGCCCATCAACGTAATGCATTGTGTATAGGACACACGGTTCAATAGCTGAGGTATATGAGCAGTCGAGAAACGACCTGCGTATTCAGTGAGTCATACCATTTTACGTCGTACCGTACTGCAGCAATCATATTTGCAGTTTTCATGAAGTTGAAGCCATGCGCACAGACCAGGATGAGAACGTCGTTGGCCTTATGCGTCTTGGTTGCATTACGACAACATGACCCTGTTTTTCAACCGACCTTGAACAGAAGCCGTCTCACTGGAGAGCACGCACTTTTAATGTGGTTACCTCAGACAGATTGTGTCTGCGGGTAGACTCAGCTCGAATCGATTCTTGAAATTTGACGGCATAGCCAAAATAGTTGCAGGCGCAATGCCGATCACACACACATATTTTTTTTAATAAAAAAAAAATCAAATTTTATTACCGGTGTAACCATGTCGCATTCAATCTAGATCCTTAAAGAAAGACCATTAGAACAGATTTTGCGTCCAAAGACAAAAAGACACATGTGCGATGACGTTTGCACGTGCGGACTTGCTGGTGGGGGTAGGGCTTACCTCACTGTCTTCCTATATAGAAATGCTGCAGCGTCACTGTTTTGTAGACGTTGTGTTGGATAAAATGTGATTTATGTCGACATGGTTAGGCAGCCATAAGTGCTTAATTGAATGTTTTGTTCTTAATCGAACAATATCCGACCTGGCGTACATTTAGCGCAACTGAGCATGTCGATATGCTCACGTTCCAAATGCTGTCGTGAAGGTGGGGCACATAGCGATCAATGGCCCGTAACGATGAGCTAGACACAGTTTGGTGTCCGCAAAAGATTACTTAGTGGATAGCCCATGTAGACAGAAATGATCCTGTCCAGCGGCACAAACTAAAAGATGTGGAATGCCCTTACTGACCAGTTACCATTGCGGTTTGTATTTATTAATGTCGTTGTAAGTTCAATTCCTAACCGTGCGCGAGTTGGACTGTGCGGTGTGATTCCACAGCTGGAGAAACACGCTACAGTGGGGGTGTTGTGGCTCAATGTTCTTCATCAATACGCAGACATAGCAGTGCCACTTGAAATGGCGACTCTTGACCATCTCACGCTCCGTCCTCACTCGAGTGATCAGCACACGATAATCGTGATGTGAAATTTGAGTCTATTACAAACCTTCTTAGCTTGCATTTTAACGAGGAGTTTGCGCGCCGCTCTCGCTAATCGTATAAGGCCACACATTGGAGATCATGTGCTTAAAAGAACAGACTCGGTATTAGAGGTCGGAAGTTTCTTGTTCATTGTTTTCTGTCGGCACGCCAAAATGGCAGACGCAGAATTACAAGCCAATCTTTTTATTTTTTATATTCATATACGAGGTGTGTTTTTTTATAAGAGAGATTTGGAATAATACAGAAAATTGAGGAAAACACTCCAGAAATACGACCTAACTCCCAAGCCGAAGGTTGGCGGGTATGTCCTGTGTTTTAATTGTTTTACTCAATCAATCACTCAATGAAAGTCAGACATTCACACAGCAAACTCTCCTCCCCATCGTCTCTCTCTCCCAGGTTTTCCTAGAGGGGCGGACCTCGTAGAATCGGATTCCTCAAAATATTGTTATTATAACTATTTGAAGATAGAGACCAGCTCATATCAAAACGCTGATAAGATTGTAAATTGCCCCATCCGCGAGCGTCATCATCGTCACGTTTGAATAGACTCAGCTTTCTGCTTTAACCAAATGATAAATCATTATCAAAATGTGTTGTGCTCTGTCTCTATCTCTGGCGCGAAATAAAACTTTATTCAAGCGGAATGTCTGCAGCAATCGGTTCAATTGTGTTTGTAATAGACTCAGCTCCAGATATCCAGAGGTGTGTGTGTGTAAGTCCATTTCACTGGTGAGTTTCTGGCTCATCTACTCTCACTCTGCCATTATAACCCCAAACTTGCCTAACAGACATAGTTCAACGAAAAAGGGCGTGGATCCAGTGAACTGGGAGTGAACTAATTCTTAGGGGCCATTCTCCTGGCAAAAGCGTTTGTAATGGTCTTGAGTTACTAAGTCGTGGGAACGAGGAGAGAGAATACACACTTAAATAAAATAAAATCGGCTGAGTGTCGTCGTTATTGTCCTCAGCCGTTTTACTGGCGATTACACCATTGGTATGTCGATCTGGGAATGTGTGTGTGTGTCTTTGTTTACTGGATTTAGGAACCGCATGTCCTCGAGTGCCCACAAACATGAAACCATGGCCGTGCTGGTGAACTGGAATGCATCATAATAACGGTTTGTAATAGACGAGCTACATTAAAGATCCTTCTCTCGGTCAACATCTTTTTTTACATATCACCATGCGTGCGCGTGTCCTTTCTCTCTCTCTCTCTCTCGACACCACTGTCTGTGGTTGGACGCATGATTACACCAGGCGTCCGGAGACATTTTGAATATTCGGCCGATATATTGTCCACACTGCACTTACTGCTGCTATGCTGACAAACTGTCCATTTTGCCACACTACCCAGTGCTGAATTACCACTCCATCCCCAAACCTAACCCGCCAGAATGCTGTTTCTGTGCATGGACACTTTTCGATTGAAAAGTTGCCACACAAAATTATTTCCAGCACTACTGGATATTAACATTGTACTCACAGTTGTGGGTTAAGGAAGAGTGCAGTGTCCTGTCTTGTCTTGTCTGAGGTATTAGATGTGCCATCTTTGAATTTCAGGTAAATGAATCTGATAGAAGGACTATTAAAAGTATTACTAATGACTTTAGTAATACATACAGTATATGGTCAGATATGGCTGACTGAACTGAACTGTTTCCCTTAACAGTTACAACCTCATGTGTTCATCTCAAATTTGTATGTGAGGCTTTCAAAAATATGCAAACGGGATTTGGGCGGTATACCGACTGTCTCTGACTCAGGCACCGAATACTAGATACAGAACCCACTGTGCCCCCCAAGTTATTGTGCCTACAGATTGTCGTATTATAAAAGTGATTGTAGACAGAGCTCTGCATTTAACACTTAGCACGGGGACATTTAAAACTGTACAAACCTTCTTAGCTCCATCGAAAAGGTCTTTATGTCTGGAGCGCAGGCGGTTGTGCTTATAAGAGTTAATAAGTTTTATTACTTCTGTATGGACTCTTAGAAGTCTTAAATAAAGTTTGGATTGAATATATCCGCATTTTCTTAACATTTTGGTCCCAGTGAAATGTTATGTGATCCAATAGTCTGTGAATAGTCCTTTGGTGCAAACGAGCGAATGAGCTTTGGGTTGAATAAGATCATACGGCGTGACGTTACCCTAAAAACAGCGCTTAGTAAAAGACTTTTCACCTCCGCGGCGTTTCTGGCAAAACGAGGGAAATTAAATTCAATTGAATGACGCTTTGAGATTTATCTCCCTTTTGTGACCAAATATTATATATATATATATTTTTTTCAAATCGCCATTTGAGGCAAATTTACAAACCTTAGCTTGCATCTATCGGGAATTTGGATACATGTATGTTTGTTTGACGCCAGGACCACCCTATCGGCATTGCGACGTGTCAACGTCTGCCGAAGCGGCTGGCGATTGCACATGATTATCTGTCTATTAGTTAGTCTTTTTGTGCAGACCATGTTTAGGCCTTCATTTAGCCGTTTGTTGTTTCTATGGGGACAGGCCGGTGGCTTAGCGGATGATTTAGGGTCGCCAGTTGTAAGAAATGTGAGATGTCGTACAGCGAAAGCTCATTTCAAAACGGCCAATATGCGTCCATTGTCCGTTATTCATCTATGTCTAAACACTAATGCATTTGTCATGAAATCCTGAAGACCTCAGAAGTAAATGATTGTAACACAGGGAAAAACCCCTGCCTCGAAACCCCCCGAGATGGACAAAGTTATAAATTAGATACTAATCATTAAAGCTAAGAAGGTGTGTGATATTGATTCAATTTGATCCCATTCTGTGACTATGCACAAATATAACAGTTTGGGCCGATATCATGATAAACAATTTAGAACCACTGTTTGATTGGATCAGAGCGTGTCTTTTTGCCAATGCTAATACAAATTGCTGCATCTATGTGACCTCTCTGATAATAATAATAATAAACGTGTTTTTGATGCCATATTTTGCCACTGGAAGGTAGATCTCAATTTTGTCAAATGGCAATTTTCACTCGACTTGAACACTTGCCCAAATCACAAGTCTATTACAAAGGACACACAAAGTAGAGGCACACAAAAAAAAATAACAACCATAGACTCTCCCACTTCGTAGGAATGGCTGTATGAAGACGAAGGAGGTTTTGAATCCCGGTATGGTGTTTTGCAATTTTGCCATTCAGTGGAGGTGTTTAGTCTGAACTCCCAACCAAGATGTTTTACTTGCTGGAGCCATAGGAGACAGCAGGCATTTTAAAGGAGAATAAATGTTTTATCTTGTGCAGTGGTGTTCCAGTCGGCATTTTGATTGTAGAGTACTGGGGAGGGATCAGCCTCTGTAAATACGCATTTAATTTATTTATCATGAATAGCCCGGGTTCGACCCAATACAGCATTGTGTGTGTGTGTGCGTGTGCATGTGTGTGTGTGTGTGTGTGTGTGTGATTCGTGTGTGTGTGTGTGTCTCGTTTGGCGTTCATCTGATTTGACTTCAGTATATTACTGTTTTGGTGGGTCTCAGCTACTCCTTTAAAATGCCCCAATCAGATGGTAAATGGGCCCAGATGACTTTCAATTGATGTTACAGACACATACCCGCTAGTTTTGCGTTCACAGTGATGTTAGTTATACAACAGTTACTGTATTTATCAGCAGAGGTTTTCTAAGTGAGAGGCGGGCTACCCAGAGCAAATCGGATCGGCTGTTTCTAAATCTTCCAACGGACCTGTGTGGAAAAGAATGTTCTAAGCGCTTACCGGCGGAATGAAGAACTAAGTTCACTTTGATGGAAAATAAAAAGCATTTGTCTACTGCTGCAATACTTCGACTTTAATGTCAGTCAAATGTAGTGCCGTATTTTATCAAGTGCTTGATGAACTAGGACATTCGGCCTTCAAATGTGTTTTTAGACCGACAGACAGACAGATAGATAGCAAAACACAAACCGTTTTTGGTCAACGAAGTGATCCAACTTTTTATGGAAAACATCAGCCCACTGCCGCCGAAATTCTAAGATTTTGAGTTAAATCGGACTTTATTGTCATTTGGCGAGAACGCTGGTATAATGATTATTATTATTATTACCGTAAATTCCGGACTATAAGCCGCGGCTTTTTTCCCGTTTTTTGGCCTTTTTTGCCCCCCTGCGGCTTATATAACGGTGCGTCTTATCTATGGATTTTTCCAGCAAACGGCCACTCGGGAACCTCCAAAATCTATGGATGTTGGTATGAGGCAGAACGAGAGCAAGACAGACATTATGAGAGCGAGACCCTGATTGGATGATGTTGCAAAAAATGTGCCTCGCGACCTGATTGGAGCACTGTGCCACTACTCTCTCTCAGCCACTACGGTAAAACACCCTCCCTCCTCCCTCGCTCCGGGGGGAAAAAGGCAGCGATTGAGCTTGAAAGACAGTCTGAATGAAATTGAATGTAACATTCCCAATTCTATGTATTACATTCTAAAAACAGCAACATTTTGGAAGGCTAAGCCACACAACTAGCTCGTTGTAATCTAACATCATGCTTCAAAAGATGGAGAACTGGCTGTGTTACGACGATGGCGGCGATTGAGCCTGAAAGCCATGTCTGAGACAGTAGCGAGACAGGAACAACAACAGCAGCAGCAGCAAAGGATCATGCACAAACCCGAGACGAAAGGGACTGTCCGTCAGGGCGCGGACGACTGTGTCAGCAACTCCCTCCCGACTACCAGGAGAAAATTACAAACTTCGGCGAATTCACACAAAGAAAGATCAAGGAATATTCCATCGGACCGGAGCAGATCATAAATATGGATGAAGTGCCTTTGACGTTCGACCTGCCTCTCACTAGGACTGTTAACAAGAAAGGTGAATCGTCCATCACGTTGAGAACCACAGGTCACGAGAGAACGAATTTCACTTGTGTTCTTGGCTGCACAGCAGCTCCCGCCGATGGTGATTTTTAAGCATCTCACAATGTGTGATTTTGTCTGGGGATTAGTGACCTGACTTTTGTTTTGTTGAAATGTTAATAAATGGGAGCTTCCCCAAACAGCCATCTCTTTCCCGACAATCCCCTCTGTGCACGAAGCCTTACATATGGTAATTAAACATCAAAACACCCGCGGCTTATAGACCGGTGCGGCTTATAGAAGAAAAAAATAGTCACCTTTGAAGGTGCGGCTTATAGACCGGTGCGCCTTATAGTCCGGAATTTACGGTAGATGTGAACATTTTTATATTTTGACACAGAGCCAGCCGTGACGCCCAAATTGGGCTCATACGAGAGAGAGAGATGCAGACGTGCATATAGACTCAGCTCTCTGATGTAGTCACACCTCAAAAATAATTTCAGCCGCGGCGCACCATACAGTACAGCCTTGATGACTACAAAAACTGGCCTTAATTTGGAGTAGCTGGCTACAGACAGGTATTTGTGCCAATTTTGGCGCTGCCATTCCCACAAGCCGAGTGCCATCCAGTTCAATGCGAGCCCTGTGTGTGTTTGCAGCAGCCACTGGTTGTTTGATTAGGAAATGATTGTAAAAAGCGTTTTACTGGTTGTTTTGAGACTAACGCGTGTGCGCCGGCTCCCAGCGCCTTGTACCAGTGCACCTGCACAGTGACAGAGTGGCCGGTGAGATTGTGATCGCTCCGTGGAATTTGGTCAAAATACATTTTAGTTTATCACCTTGTGTGTGTGTGTGCATGTAGTTGACATGCTCTCTCTCTCAATAGGAATATGTTCTACTCGATAATCACTTTATTCATAATGATACAAAGTGGGCTAAGCTCATCTATGCATTTCTTATTATTGGCACTGTTGCCACCTAAGGGTTGTAATAGACGCATACCAAACTTGTTTGTCTCTCTCACTATCAAATGGGTGTCAGTAATATAAACTAGGATTTTGATCGGCATGACAAGAAGACTTTAATGATGATTAATGACCCCCAAGACAGATCCATTATTGGCCAAGCTCGTCTATAGCGATCGCCTTTCACAGACAGCACGGGCTGTCTGATGGCTCCGAATGTGTGTGATTTATTGTGATATCTATTCACGATCTCTCTCTCTCTCACTCTCTCAGAGCGCGCATATAGCATGCACATTATATATGATGTTTATATAGCATGCACAGATTGGACTGAAACACTTCTCTCTCTCATCTGCAGCTCACCAGTTACTCGTGTCAATATTTTACCTGATTGGCTGAAAGAATGTTACACTACACCACTGAATCACACAAAAATCGACAGCTTTTCACTCGCTTTTTGGCCCCGGAGCTCCTGGTCAGTGCCATGTGCTTGCATTTTAAAGGAGAGAGCTGAATGAGAAGCCCACCCCACCCCTGGCCTAAACCCAACCCAATCAGAGGCGAAGACATTTGTGTGAGAAACACCGGAAACGTCAAGTCCATCACTTTCCCTGTTTAGGACATGAGGCACACAAAATCCCCGGGCAGCATACTGAAAGATGCAAATTCCCGTGGTTATCATTATTATTTAAGCAAAGGGCCATTTTAATAGTGTTGGAAACTCAGCACTCAACAGAACGTCAATGGTGGCATCACTCAGTACTCATTTAAATGTGTATGATTCGATATATATTGCGATTCTCTTATCACAGTTCGCCTGAATGAGGATAATGATTTCACGTGCGTGTGTTGGGAAATTAATCTGCCCTAATTCAAAACAAAATACACCGTATGCAGCTCTGTACAGTCAAAGAAGCTGTTTTTAATGAGACATGTTGCCTTAAACACTCGACAGCACTTTTATGACTTTTGAAACGAGGATTATTACATAAAAAGTGGTCCTGTCTCAAATAAGATGTCGGTGAAAGCTGACAGGTTCAGGGCCAACTTGCCATCTGCCAATCAGCCGCTGTTAAGACGTGTTTTGAATCAATGTATAACTGTTTTGTCTTTCCACTCGACTCGGTCGTGGAATTATTTTTTTCTGATAAATGAGTCCACAAAAATACAACAAAAAATCCAAACACTAACCAGTTGTTTTCGGAGGGTGAGCTGACATGGTCAGACCAGCTCCACTGACCAGTACACCAGTTCAGACTTACTGTCTCTCGGTCAGTATGTCTGCGCAAGTAAAGTGCAGTAGACCGCGACTTTGTTGCTCAAAGTCTACCTGCAACGTTCAGCAGAAGATTCAGACTCTCTTTTATCGCCACACAGGGGGCTGTGTAAGATGTCATACTCGACATCACTATAGTAGAGCCACAGGTTGACCTCTACATGTCTAAATAATATGTTTAGGTCAGTAATACACCCCAGCCAGCAAAATGACGTCATCAAAATAGCGATAGTGATGACAGCCTGGGCAACCTTCTTAGCTTGTGTTTTCATGTTCGGATCGTTACCAAACCGTGTTTTTGTCAGATAGAGGAGGCTGTGTGTACAAATGATTTAATGAGCACCATCATCATCTTCATCATTTACATTTGATACTATAGATGATTGATTTCTTTAGAGTGCCAGGTAGTATAAAGAGCTTAGTTAAAGCCTACTTCTTAGATATTCAACTCTGCTTTACCACAGCAGAGTACACTACAGCTTGGCAGCAGCTGGAGATAGGCATTATGGCAGGGTGTACAATTTCCCCATTAGCTTTTACCATGGCAATGGAGATCATTATTAGGGCTTCAAAATGGGTAGTGGGTGGAGAAAGGCTGCAGGGAGGGCTGCGGCTCCCTCCAATTAGGGCATACATGGATGACATGACGACTATGACGTCAACCGCTCCATGTACTAGCAGATTGTTGGATAAGTTAAATAGTAATCTGCAGTGGGCTAGAATGAAAGTGAAGCCAAGTAAGTCAAGGAGTATTTCAATCATTAAAGGGAGGGTAGTAGGTAAGAAGTTTGTTATAAATGATGAGGTGGTGCCTACAGTGTTAGAGAAACCAGTCAAGAGTTTGGGAAGATGGTATGATGCAAGTCTCAGTGATAAGGGACAGTTTGAGGAGGTGAGGCAGGAAATGATTCAAGGTATTTCAAGTATAGACAAGTCAGGGCTCCCAGGAAAGTTAAAGTTGTGGTGTTTGCAGTTTGGATTGTTGCCTCGGTTGATGTGGCCACTGACAGTGTATGAGGTTCCCCTTTCAAAGGTAGAAAAGCTAGAAAGGATGATTAACTCATTCATTAGAAAATGGCTCGGAGTCCCACGCTGCCTAAGCAGTGTAGCCTTATATGGGAAAGGCATATTGGAATTGCCATTATCTAGCCTGACAGAGGAGTTCAAGTGTGCTAAGGTTAGACTGGAAATGACTCTGACTCAGTCAAAGGATCCAGTGGTTAGGAGTGTAGCGCCCACAGTTAAAACAGGGAGGAAGTGGAACCCAAAGGAGGCAGTACAGCAAGCACAGTCAGCTCTTAGACACAGGGATATCATAGGTCAGGTGCAGCATGGGCGTGGAGGCTTAGGGTTGTGCATAGGGAAACCTGTGTGGAACAAGGCATCAGTAATAGAAAAGAGGAAGATGGTAGTTGAAGAAGTACATAGGCAAGAGGAGGCAGTAAGATGTACTAAGGCAGTGTCGCAGGTAAAGCAAGGACAGTGGGTGAACTGGGAGAGTGTAGAGAAGAGAAAGTTGAAGTGGAGAGAGTTGTGGAGCATGGAGGCCAGCAGAATTAGATTTATTCTAGGGGCTACTTATGATGTGCTGCCATCTCCCCAGAACTTAAATCAGTGGTTGGGCGAGGATGGTGCCTGCCCGTTGTGTTCTAGTGTATGTACATTGAGGCATATACTGTCAGGGTGTAAGGTCAGTCTCTCCCAGGGGCGATACACCTGGCGTCACAACCAGGTGTTGAAATGTTTGGCAGCTGCAGTTGAGGAAAAGCGGCTAGAAGTAAATTCTCTAGTTGCTAGCAAAGAGACTAGACAGATCAAATTTGTACGTGAGGGAGAAAAGATTAGACCAATTAAGGTCAGGCACAAGTTAGGGCAGCTAAGTGTAGGTGGAGCCTGGGAAATGAGGGTTGACTTGAATGAACAGCTAGTCATCCCAGCATATATAGTTAGCACCCGGCTACGTCCGGACTTGTTACTGTGGTCTGAGGTAGAGAAGAGAGTTTATTTTATCGAACTCACAGTCCCGTGGGAAGATCGAGTTGAGGAGGCTTATGAGCGCAAGAAAGCTAGGTATGCTGAAATGGCAGCAGAGGCAGAGCAGCGAGGTTGGAGGGCTCGAGTGCGGCCTGTAGAGGTGGGCTGCCGTGGTTTTGTGGCAAAGTCCGTTATTGCCTTACTAACTGAGTTGGGCATTCGGGGACGGAGCCTGAAACTTGCGGTTAGCAACATGTCTCAGGCAGCAGAACGAGCAAGTGAATGGCTGTGGATAAGGAGGAAACATGCTAGCTGGGGAGCTCGCTAAGGTCAGATTGATTGTTTGTTGTTGGTCATGATTAACGGTCTGCATCAACAGGGCTGAATCATTGACAGTAGTGGTGTAGTTAGGGATTGTTTGTTGTTGGTCATGATTAACGGTCCGCATCAACAGGGCTGAATCATTGACGGTGGTGGTGTAGTTAGGGATTGTTTGTTGGTCATGATTAACGGTCCGCATCAACAGGGCTGAATCATTGACAGTGGTGGTGTAGTTAGGGATTGTTTGTTGTTGGTCATGATTAACGGTCCGCATCAACAGGGCTGAATCATTGACAGTGGTGGTGTAGTCAGGAATGTCATACCGAACCGACCTGGATAGCTAGGCTTAGATAGTGAGGTAATATGCAGTTGTGCGGTGGTAGCATGGAGGGGGGTGTTTCCAGGACGCTGGATTACACCGTTAAGCCTTCTTGAGGTGTCGTGGGCCTAACTTAACGAAACGTCGGTGAAGGAAGGTGCCCACTTGAAAACCCCAATGACATGCTTCATACTGCTGTTGGCTAGGGTAGGTAACTGGTGATTTGTGTCTTGTTTATTAGTTTGTTAGCTTGTTAGCTTGTTTTATTCTGGATTGGGCTTCTAAATGTGTTTTTCCTCGGATTTTGGCACAAGGGATAGTAACATCTTGTCCTGTGTATTAATTAATACTAAAGCTAGCTTAGGCTAGTGACTGTTGTGAATAGTGCAGCTGACAACTAGGGAAAGACCTAGTGACAGCATGGAAAGACAGCTGACAGGAGGGATTAGACCCCATCGGGGCTGCAATGGGTTAGCTGCTCATTGTGGCAGTAGCCAAGGCCAATAGGCCATTGGTTACACCCAAACTTGCTACGAAACAGAATTATGAAAAAACACCCCTAGAGTCTGCGAGAGCGGGGGCGGAAGATGACTCACCTATGGTTGACACGGTTATTGACTCTGGAACGGACTTGACTATGAGTAGGGAAAACATGTCAGTGGAAGCCACTAGTTCAGATGTAGATGGAAAGAAGCGTCAGGTTTGCTTGTGTGGCTGGCAGAAGGTAACAACTTTGAGGGGCCTTAGAATCCATCAAGGCAGGAAGAGGTGCTTGGTAGAGGGAACACAGGGACCCCGCATTGATAATTATTTCTTAAGAAGTTTATCAAGTCAGTCGGGTGAAGTCCAGCGACAGGAAGTAACCCACAGCTCGCAGGACATCAGCACCCCTGATGTTGAGGCAGGTCCTAGCACCGAGGAGAGCAGAGAGGCCAGCCAGCCAAAAAGGGAGAAGATTAGCGGTCAGAAGCCTAGAGTTAAGTGGCCAGGTGCAGCGGAAAGTAGGAAGTGGGAAGATATCAATAGTGATTTGGTTAGGATGTTAGAGAAGCTTAAAGGAACTGCTGAGAGTAAGTTGGAGAAAATGGGAGATTGTATTTATGATTATGGTAAGGAAAGGTTTGGCGTCTTTGAGAAAAGGAAGAAACTAGAGGGTGAGGTAGTTAAATCTAGGCGCCAACAAGAGATAGATAGACTTATCCAGGAGAGAAGACAGCTTAAGAGGCAGTGGAGGAAAGCTACAGAGATTGAGAAGGAAGGCATTGATTGCTTGCAGTCAGATGTGAGGGATCGGTTGGCAGTTTTAAGAAGAGCAGAGAGCATTAGGAAAAATAGGAAAAAGAAAGAGAGAGCTAGAATAGCATTCTATAAGGATCCATTTAGATTTGTGAAGTCATTGTTTAGTAAGGAAAAGAATGGTAGCCTTATGGTACCTAAGCAGAAGCTTGAGGAATATTTGGAGGAGGTTCACAAAGATAGGGAAAGGTTTAGAGAGATGACAGTCCCAGCTGATATTCCACCTATTGGTGAAATAGAGAGCCAGTGTGATGATAGCCCACCAAGGTGGAAAGAAGTTCAAGAAGTAGTGAGACGTGCAAGGGCCTCTTCAGCCCCGGGTCCTAATGGAGTCCCCTACCGGCTGTATAAGAGTGCTCCAGATGTGTTGCAGTTTCTATGGAAGCTGATGAAGGTAGTCTGGAAGAAGCAGGTTATTCCTAAGGCGTGGCGTAGAGCAGGGGGAATCTTCATTCCTAAAGAAAGGGACTCGTTAGAGATAAGTCAGTTTAGACCTATCAGTCTACTTAATGTTGAAGGGAAGGTTTTCTTTAGTGTTGTGGCACAGAGGCTGTCTAGTTATCTAGAAAAGAATAGGCTAATAGATACTTCGGTGCAAAAGGCTGGAATTCCCGGCTTCTCCGGGTGCTTAGAGCACACCAGCATGATCTGGCACCAAATCCAGTCAGCTAGGCGTGAGAAGAGAGACCTGCATGTAGTATTCTTGGACCTGGCTAATGCTTTCGGGTCAGTGCCGCATAGTCTGTTATGGGAGGCCTTTGATTTCTTTAGAGTGCCAGGTAGTATAAAGAGCTTAGTTAAAGCCTACTTCTTAGATATTCAACTCTGCTTTACCACAGCAGAGTACACTACAGCTTGGCAGCAGCTGGAGATAGGCATTATGGCAGGGTGTACAATTTCCCCATTAGCTTTTACCATGGCAATGGAGATCATTATTAGGGCTTCAAAATGGGTAGTGGGTGGAGAAAGGCTGCAGGGAGGGCTGCGGCTCCCTCCAATTAGGGCATACATGGATGACATGACGACTATGACGTCAACCGCTCCATGTACTAGCAGATTGTTGGATAAGTTAAATAGTAATCTGCAGTGGGCTAGAATGAAAGTGAAGCCAAGTAAGTCAAGGAGTATTTCAATCATTAAAGGGAGGGTAGTAGGTAAGAAGTTTGTTATAAATGATGAGGTGGTGCCTACAGTGTTAGAGAAACCAGTCAAGAGTTTGGGAAGATGGTATGATGCAAGTCTCAGTGATAAGGGACAGTTTGAGGAGGTGAGGCAGGAAATGATTCAAGGTATTTCAAGTATAGACAAGTCAGGGCTCCCAGGAAAGTTAAAGTTGTGGTGTTTGCAGTTTGGATTGTTGCCTCGGTTGATGTGGCCACTGACAGTGTATGAGGTTCCCTTTCAAAGGTAGAAAAGCTAGAAAGGATGATTAACTCATTCATTAGAAAATGGCTCGGAGTCCCACGCTGCCTAAGCAGTGTAGCCTTATATGGGAAAGGCATATTGGAATTGCCATTATCTAGCCTGACAGAGGAGTTCAAGTGTGCTAAGGTTAGACTGGAAATGACTCTGACTCAGTCAAAGGATCCAGTGGTTAGGAGTGTAGCGCCCACAGTTAAAACAGGGAGGAAGTGGAACCCAAAGGAGGCAGTACAGCAAGCACAGTCAGCTCTTAGACACAGGGATATCATAGGTCAGGTGCAGCATGGGCGTGGAGGCTTAGGGTTGTGCATAGGGAAACCTGTGTGGAACAAGGCATCAGTAATAGAAAAGAGGAAGATGGTAGTTGAAGAAGTACATAGGCAAGAGGAGGCAGTAAGATGTACTAAGGCAGTGTCGCAGGTAAAGCAAGGACAGTGGGTGAACTGGGAGAGTGTAGAGAAGAGAAAGTTGAAGTGGAGAGAGTTGTGGAGCATGGAGGCCAGCAGAATTAGATTTATTCTAGGGGCTACTTATGATGTGCTGCCATCTCCCCAGAACTTAAATCAGTGGTTGGGCGAGGATGGTGCCTGCCCGTTGTGTTCTAGTGTATGTACATTGAGGCATATACTGTCAGGGTGTAAGGTCAGTCTCTCCCAGGGGCGATACACCTGGCGTCACAACCAGGTGTTGAAATGTTTGGCAGCTGCAGTTGAGGAAAAGCGGCTAGAAGTAAATTCTCTAGTTGCTAGCAAAGAGACTAGACAGATCAAATTTGTACGTGAGGGAGAAAAGATTAGACCAATTAAGGTCAGGCACAAGTTAGGGCAGCTAAGTGTAGGTGGAGCCTGGGAAATGAGGGTTGACTTGAATGAACAGCTAGTCATCCCAGCATATATAGTTAGCACCCGGCTACGTCCGGACTTGTTACTGTGGTCTGAGGTAGAGAAGAGAGTTTATTTTATCGAACTCACAGTCCCGTGGGAAGATCGAGTTGAGGAGGCTTATGAGCGCAAGAAAGCTAGGTATGCTGAAATGGCAGCAGAGGCAGAGCAGCGAGGTTGGAGGGCTCGAGTGCGGCCTGTAGAGGTGGGCTGCCGTGGTTTTGTGGCAAAGTCCGTTATTGCCTTACTAACTGAGTTGGGCATTCGGGGACGGAGCCTGAAACTTGCGGTTAGCAACATGTCTCAGGCAGCAGAACGAGCAAGTGAATGGCTGTGGATAAGGAGGAAACATGCTAGCTGGGGAGCTCGCTAAGGTCAGATTGATTGTTTGTTGTTGGTCATGATTAACGGTCTGCATCAACAGGGCTGAATCATTGACAGTAGTGGTGTAGTTAGGGATTGTTTGTTGTTGGTCATGATTAACGGTCCGCATCAACAGGGCTGAATCATTGACGGTGGTGGTGTAGTTAGGGATTGTTTGTTGGTCATGATTAACGGTCCGCATCAACAGGGCTGAATCATTGACAGTGGTGGTGTAGTTAGGGATTGTTTGTTGTTGGTCATGATTAACGGTCCGCATCAACAGGGCTGAATCATTGACAGTGGTGGTGTAGTCAGGAATGTCATACCGAACCGACCTGGATAGCTAGGCTTAGATAGTGAGGTAATATGCAGTTGTGCGGTGGTAGCATGGAGGGGGGTGTTTCCAGGACGCTGGATTACACCGTTAAGCCTTCTTGAGGTGTCGTGGGCCTAACTTAACGAAACGTCGGTGAAGGAAGGTGCCCACTTGAAAACCCCAATGACATGCTTCATACTGCTGTTGGCTAGGGTAGGTAACTGGTGATTTGTGTCTTGTTTATTAGTTTGTTAGCTTGTTAGCTTGTTTTATTCTGGATTGGGCTTCTAAATGTGTTTTTCCTCGGATTTTGGCACAAGGGATAGTAACATCTTGTCCTGTGTATTAATTAATACTAAAGCTAGCTTAGGCTAGTGACTGTTGTGAATAGTGCAGCTGACAACTAGGGAAAGACCTAGTGACAGCATGGAAAGACAGCTGACAGGAGGGATTAGACCCCATCGGGGCTGCAATGGGTTAGCTGCTCATTGTGGCAGTAGCCAAGGCCAATAGGCCATTGGTTACACCCAAACTTGCTACGAAACAGAATTATGAAAAAACACCCCTAGAGTCTGCGAGAGCGGGGGCGGAAGATGACTCACCTATGGTTGACACGGTTATTGACTCTGGAACGGACTTGACTATGAGTAGGGAAAACATGTCAGTGGAAGCCACTAGTTCAGATGTAGATGGAAAGAAGCGTCAGGTTTGCTTGTGTGGCTGGCAGAAGGTAACAACTTTGAGGGGCCTTAGAATCCATCAAGGCAGGAAGAGGTGCTTGGTAGAGGGAACACAGGGACCCCGCATTGATAATTATTTCTTAAGAAGTTTATCAAGTCAGTCGGGTGAAGTCCAGCGACAGGAAGTAACCCACAGCTCGCAGGACATCAGCACCCCTGATGTTGAGGCAGGTCCTAGCACCGAGGAGAGCAGAGAGGCCAGCCAGCCAAAAAGGGAGAAGATTAGCGGTCAGAAGCCTAGAGTTAAGTGGCCAGGTGCAGCGGAAAGTAGGAAGTGGGAAGATATCAATAGTGATTTGGTTAGGATGTTAGAGAAGCTTAAAGGAACTGCTGAGAGTAAGTTGGAGAAAATGGGAGATTGTATTTATGATTATGGTAAGGAAAGGTTTGGCGTCTTTGAGAAAAGGAAGAAACTAGAGGGTGAGGTAGTTAAATCTAGGCGCCAACAAGAGATAGATAGACTTATCCAGGAGAGAAGACAGCTTAAGAGGCAGTGGAGGAAAGCTACAGAGATTGAGAAGGAAGGCATTGATTGCTTGCAGTCAGATGTGAGGGATCGGTTGGCAGTTTTAAGAAGAGCAGAGAGCATTAGGAAAAATAGGAAAAAGAAAGAGAGAGCTAGAATAGCATTCTATAAGGATCCATTTAGATTTGTGAAGTCATTGTTTAGTAAGGAAAAGAATGGTAGCCTTATGGTACCTAAGCAGAAGCTTGAGGAATATTTGGAGGAGGTTCACAAAGATAGGGAAAGGTTTAGAGAGATGACAGTCCCAGCTGATATTCCACCTATTGGTGAAATAGAGAGCCAGTGTGATGATAGCCCACCAAGGTGGAAAGAAGTTCAAGAAGTAGTGAGACGTGCAAGGGCCTCTTCAGCCCCGGGTCCTAATGGAGTCCCCTACCGGCTGTATAAGAGTGCTCCAGATGTGTTGCAGTTTCTATGGAAGCTGATGAAGGTAGTCTGGAAGAAGCAGGTTATTCCTAAGGCGTGGCGTAGAGCAGGGGGAATCTTCATTCCTAAAGAAAGGGACTCGTTAGAGATAAGTCAGTTTAGACCTATCAGTCTACTTAATGTTGAAGGGAAGGTTTTCTTTAGTGTTGTGGCACAGAGGCTGTCTAGTTATCTAGAAAAGAATAGGCTAATAGATACTTCGGTGCAAAAGGCTGGAATTCCCGGCTTCTCCGGGTGCTTAGAGCACACCAGCATGATCTGGCACCAAATCCAGTCAGCTAGGCGTGAGAAGAGAGACCTGCATGTAGTATTCTTGGACCTGGCTAATGCTTTCGGGTCAGTGCCGCATAGTCTGTTATGGGAGGCCTTTGATTTCTTTAGAGTGCCAGGTAGTATAAAGAGCTTAGTTAAAGCCTACTTCTTAGATATTCAACTCTGCTTTACCACAGCAGAGTACACTACAGCTTGGCAGCAGCTGGAGATAGGCATTATGGCAGGGTGTACAATTTCCCCATTAGCTTTTACCATGGCAATGGAGATCATTATTAGGGCTTCAAAATGGGTAGTGGGTGGAGAAAGGCTGCAGGGAGGGCTGCGGCTCCCTCCAATTAGGGCATACATGGATGACATGACGACTATGACGTCAACCGCTCCATGTACTAGCAGATTGTTGGATAAGTTAAATAGTAATCTGCAGTGGGCTAGAATGAAAGTGAAGCCAAGTAAGTCAAGGAGTATTTCAATCATTAAAGGGAGGGTAGTAGGTAAGAAGTTTGTTATAAATGATGAGGTGGTGCCTACAGTGTTAGAGAAACCAGTCAAGAGTTTGGGAAGATGGTATGATGCAAGTCTCAGTGATAAGGGACAGTTTGAGGAGGTGAGGCAGGAAATGATTCAAGGTATTTCAAGTATAGACAAGTCAGGGCTCCCAGGAAAGTTAAAGTTGTGGTGTTTGCAGTTTGGATTGTTGCCTCGGTTGATGTGGCCACTGACAGTGTATGAGGTTCCCTTTCAAAGGTAGAAAAGCTAGAAAGGATGATTAACTCATTCATTAGAAAATGGCTCGGAGTCCCACGCTGCCTAAGCAGTGTAGCCTTATATGGGAAAGGCATATTGGAATTGCCATTATCTAGCCTGACAGAGGAGTTCAAGTGTGCTAAGGTTAGACTGGAAATGACTCTGACTCAGTCAAAGGATCCAGTGGTTAGGAGTGTAGCGCCCACAGTTAAAACAGGGAGGAAGTGGAACCCAAAGGAGGCAGTACAGCAAGCACAGTCAGCTCTTAGACACAGGGATATCATAGGTCAGGTGCAGCATGGGCGTGGAGGCTTAGGGTTGTGCATAGGGAAACCTGTGTGGAACAAGGCATCAGTAATAGAAAAGAGGAAGATGGTAGTTGAAGAAGTACATAGGCAAGAGGAGGCAGTAAGATGTACTAAGGCAGTGTCGCAGGTAAAGCAAGGACAGTGGGTGAACTGGGAGAGTGTAGAGAAGAGAAAGTTGAAGTGGAGAGAGTTGTGGAGCATGGAGGCCAGCAGAATTAGATTTATTCTAGGGGCTACTTATGATGTGCTGCCATCTCCCCAGAACTTAAATCAGTGGTTGGGCGAGGATGGTGCCTGCCCGTTGTGTTCTAGTGTATGTACATTGAGGCATATACTGTCAGGGTGTAAGGTCAGTCTCTCCCAGGGGCGATACACCTGGCGTCACAACCAGGTGTTGAAATGTTTGGCAGCTGCAGTTGAGGAAAAGCGGCTAGAAGTAAATTCTCTAGTTGCTAGCAAAGAGACTAGACAGATCAAATTTGTACGTGAGGGAGAAAAGATTAGACCAATTAAGGTCAGGCACAAGTTAGGGCAGCTAAGTGTAGGTGGAGCCTGGGAAATGAGGGTTGACTTGAATGAACAGCTAGTCATCCCAGCATATATAGTTAGCACCCGGCTACGTCCGGACTTGTTACTGTGGTCTGAGGTAGAGAAGAGAGTTTATTTTATCGAACTCACAGTCCCGTGGGAAGATCGAGTTGAGGAGGCTTATGAGCGCAAGAAAGCTAGGTATGCTGAAATGGCAGCAGAGGCAGAGCAGCGAGGTTGGAGGGCTCGAGTGCGGCCTGTAGAGGTGGGCTGCCGTGGTTTTGTGGCAAAGTCCGTTATTGCCTTACTAACTGAGTTGGGCATTCGGGGACGGAGCCTGAAACTTGCGGTTAGCAACATGTCTCAGGCAGCAGAACGAGCAAGTGAATGGCTGTGGATAAGGAGGAAACATGCTAGCTGGGGAGCTCGCTAAGGTCAGATTGATTGTTTGTTGTTGGTCATGATTAACGGTCTGCATCAACAGGGCTGAATCATTGACAGTAGTGGTGTAGTTAGGGATTGTTTGTTGTTGGTCATGATTAACGGTCCGCATCAACAGGGCTGAATCATTGACGGTGGTGGTGTAGTTAGGGATTGTTTGTTGGTCATGATTAACGGTCCGCATCAACAGGGCTGAATCATTGACAGTGGTGGTGTAGTTAGGGATTGTTTGTTGTTGGTCATGATTAACGGTCCGCATCAACAGGGCTGAATCATTGACAGTGGTGGTGTAGTCAGGAATGTCATACCGAACCGACCTGGATAGCTAGGCTTAGATAGTGAGGTAATATGCAGTTGTGCGGTGGTAGCATGGAGGGGGGTGTTTCCAGGACGCTGGATTACACCGTTAAGCCTTCTTGAGGTGTCGTGGGCCTAACTTAACGAAACGTCGGTGAAGGAAGGTGCCCACTTGAAAACCCCAATGACATGCTTCATACTGCTGTTGGCTAGGGTAGGTAACTGGTGATTTGTGTCTTGTTTATTAGTTTGTTAGCTTGTTAGCTTGTTTTATTCTGGATTGGGCTTCTAAATGTGTTTTTCCTCGGATTTTGGCACAAGGGATAGTAACATCTTGTCCTGTGTATTAATTAATACTAAAGCTAGCTTAGGCTAGTGACTGTTGTGAATAGTGCAGCTGACAACTAGGGAAAGACCTAGTGACAGCATGGAAAGACAGCTGACAGGAGGGATTAGACCCCATCGGGGCTGCAATGGGTTAGCTGCTCATTGTGGCAGTAGCCAAGGCCAATAGGCCATTGGTTACACCCAAACTTGCTACGAAACAGAATTATGAAAAAACACCCCTAGAGTCTGCGAGAGCGGGGGCGGAAGATGACTCACCTATGGTTGACACGGTTATTGACTCTGGAACGGACTTGACTATGAGTAGGGAAAACATGTCAGTGGAAGCCACTAGTTCAGATGTAGATGGAAAGAAGCGTCAGGTTTGCTTGTGTGGCTGGCAGAAGGTAACAACTTTGAGGGGCCTTAGAATCCATCAAGGCAGGAAGAGGTGCTTGGTAGAGGGAACACAGGGACCCCGCATTGATAATTATTTCTTAAGAAGTTTATCAAGTCAGTCGGGTGAAGTCCAGCGACAGGAAGTAACCCACAGCTCGCAGGACATCAGCACCCCTGATGTTGAGGCAGGTCCTAGCACCGAGGAGAGCAGAGAGGCCAGCCAGCCAAAAAGGGAGAAGATTAGCGGTCAGAAGCCTAGAGTTAAGTGGCCAGGTGCAGCGGAAAGTAGGAAGTGGGAAGATATCAATAGTGATTTGGTTAGGATGTTAGAGAAGCTTAAAGGAACTGCTGAGAGTAAGTTGGAGAAAATGGGAGATTGTATTTATGATTATGGTAAGGAAAGGTTTGGCGTCTTTGAGAAAAGGAAGAAACTAGAGGGTGAGGTAGTTAAATCTAGGCGCCAACAAGAGATAGATAGACTTATCCAGGAGAGAAGACAGCTTAAGAGGCAGTGGAGGAAAGCTACAGAGATTGAGAAGGAAGGCATTGATTGCTTGCAGTCAGATGTGAGGGATCGGTTGGCAGTTTTAAGAAGAGCAGAGAGCATTAGGAAAAATAGGAAAAAGAAAGAGAGAGCTAGAATAGCATTCTATAAGGATCCATTTAGATTTGTGAAGTCATTGTTTAGTAAGGAAAAGAATGGTAGCCTTATGGTACCTAAGCAGAAGCTTGAGGAATATTTGGAGGAGGTTCACAAAGATAGGGAAAGGTTTAGAGAGATGACAGTCCCAGCTGATATTCCACCTATTGGTGAAATAGAGAGCCAGTGTGATGATAGCCCACCAAGGTGGAAAGAAGTTCAAGAAGTAGTGAGACGTGCAAGGGCCTCTTCAGCCCCGGGTCCTAATGGAGTCCCCTACCGGCTGTATAAGAGTGCTCCAGATGTGTTGCAGTTTCTATGGAAGCTGATGAAGGTAGTCTGGAAGAAGCAGGTTATTCCTAAGGCGTGGCGTAGAGCAGGGGGAATCTTCATTCCTAAAGAAAGGGACTCGTTAGAGATAAGTCAGTTTAGACCTATCAGTCTACTTAATGTTGAAGGGAAGGTTTTCTTTAGTGTTGTGGCACAGAGGCTGTCTAGTTATCTAGAAAAGAATAGGCTAATAGATACTTCGGTGCAAAAGGCTGGAATTCCCGGCTTCTCCGGGTGCTTAGAGCACACCAGCATGATCTGGCACCAAATCCAGTCAGCTAGGCGTGAGAAGAGAGACCTGCATGTAGTATTCTTGGACCTGGCTAATGCTTTCGGGTCAGTGCCGCATAGTCTGTTATGGGAGGCCTTTGATTTCTTTAGAGTGCCAGGTAGTATAAAGAGCTTAGTTAAAGCCTACTTCTTAGATATTCAACTCTGCTTTACCACAGCAGAGTACACTACAGCTTGGCAGCAGCTGGAGATAGGCATTATGGCAGGGTGTACAATTTCCCCATTAGCTTTTACCATGGCAATGGAGATCATTATTAGGGCTTCAAAATGGGTAGTGGGTGGAGAAAGGCTGCAGGGAGGGCTGCGGCTCCCTCCAATTAGGGCATACATGGATGACATGACGACTATGACGTCAACCGCTCCATGTACTAGCAGATTGTTGGATAAGTTAAATAGTAATCTGCAGTGGGCTAGAATGAAAGTGAAGCCAAGTAAGTCAAGGAGTATTTCAATCATTAAAGGGAGGGTAGTAGGTAAGAAGTTTGTTATAAATGATGAGGTGGTGCCTACAGTGTTAGAGAAACCAGTCAAGAGTTTGGGAAGATGGTATGATGCAAGTCTCAGTGATAAGGGACAGTTTGAGGAGGTGAGGCAGGAAATGATTCAAGGTATTTCAAGTATAGACAAGTCAGGGCTCCCAGGAAAGTTAAAGTTGTGGTGTTTGCAGTTTGGATTGTTGCCTCGGTTGATGTGGCCACTGACAGTGTATGAGGTTCCCTTTCAAAGGTAGAAAAGCTAGAAAGGATGATTAACTCATTCATTAGAAAATGGCTCGGAGTCCCACGCTGCCTAAGCAGTGTAGCCTTATATGGGAAAGGCATATTGGAATTGCCATTATCTAGCCTGACAGAGGAGTTCAAGTGTGCTAAGGTTAGACTGGAAATGACTCTGACTCAGTCAAAGGATCCAGTGGTTAGGAGTGTAGCGCCCACAGTTAAAACAGGGAGGAAGTGGAACCCAAAGGAGGCAGTACAGCAAGCACAGTCAGCTCTTAGACACAGGGATATCATAGGTCAGGTGCAGCATGGGCGTGGAGGCTTAGGGTTGTGCATAGGGAAACCTGTGTGGAACAAGGCATCAGTAATAGAAAAGAGGAAGATGGTAGTTGAAGAAGTACATAGGCAAGAGGAGGCAGTAAGATGTACTAAGGCAGTGTCGCAGGTAAAGCAAGGACAGTGGGTGAACTGGGAGAGTGTAGAGAAGAGAAAGTTGAAGTGGAGAGAGTTGTGGAGCATGGAGGCCAGCAGAATTAGATTTATTCTAGGGGCTACTTATGATGTGCTGCCATCTCCCCAGAACTTAAATCAGTGGTTGGGCGAGGATGGTGCCTGCCCGTTGTGTTCTAGTGTATGTACATTGAGGCATATACTGTCAGGGTGTAAGGTCAGTCTCTCCCAGGGGCGATACACCTGGCGTCACAACCAGGTGTTGAAATGTTTGGCAGCTGCAGTTGAGGAAAAGCGGCTAGAAGTAAATTCTCTAGTTGCTAGCAAAGAGACTAGACAGATCAAATTTGTACGTGAGGGAGAAAAGATTAGACCAATTAAGGTCAGGCACAAGTTAGGGCAGCTAAGTGTAGGTGGAGCCTGGGAAATGAGGGTTGACTTGAATGAACAGCTAGTCATCCCAGCATATATAGTTAGCACCCGGCTACGTCCGGACTTGTTACTGTGGTCTGAGGTAGAGAAGAGAGTTTATTTTATCGAACTCACAGTCCCGTGGGAAGATCGAGTTGAGGAGGCTTATGAGCGCAAGAAAGCTAGGTATGCTGAAATGGCAGCAGAGGCAGAGCAGCGAGGTTGGAGGGCTCGAGTGCGGCCTGTAGAGGTGGGCTGCCGTGGTTTTGTGGCAAAGTCCGTTATTGCCTTACTAACTGAGTTGGGCATTCGGGGACGGAGCCTGAAACTTGCGGTTAGCAACATGTCTCAGGCAGCAGAACGAGCAAGTGAATGGCTGTGGATAAGGAGGAAACATGCTAGCTGGGGAGCTCGCTAAGGTCAGATTGATTGTTTGTTGTTGGTCATGATTAACGGTCTGCATCAACAGGGCTGAATCATTGACAGTAGTGGTGTAGTTAGGGATTGTTTGTTGTTGGTCATGATTAACGGTCCGCATCAACAGGGCTGAATCATTGACGGTGGTGGTGTAGTTAGGGATTGTTTGTTGGTCATGATTAACGGTCCGCATCAACAGGGCTGAATCATTGACAGTGGTGGTGTAGTTAGGGATTGTTTGTTGTTGGTCATGATTAACGGTCCGCATCAACAGGGCTGAATCATTGACAGTGGTGGTGTAGTCAGGAATGTCATACCGAACCGACCTGGATAGCTAGGCTTAGATAGTGAGGTAATATGCAGTTGTGCGGTGGTAGCATGGAGGGGGGTGTTTTCCAGGACGCTGGATTACACCGTTAAGCCTTCTTGAGGTGTCGTGGGCCTAACTTAACGAAACGTCGGTGAAGGAAGGTGCCCACTTGAAAACCCCAATGACATGCTTCATACTGCTGTTGGCTAGGGTAGGTAACTGGTGATTTGTGTCTTGTTTATTAGTTTGTTAGCTTGTTAGCTTGTTTTATTCTGGATTGGGCTTCTAAATGTGTTTTTCCTCGGATTTTGGCACAAGGGATAGTAACATCTTGTCCTGTGTATTAATTAATAAAATAATAAGGCAAAGGAAGGGTAGAATCACAACTAAGAACCAGCCGCGCTGGAACACGATTTTCTAATAGATTAATATCTGATGGATATTTCTCCACACACACACGCTTTTCTAAAAATAAAATGCCAGATGAACATTTGTGTTGACAATACAGGCTTGTAAACAAAAAACTGTACAATTCTTTTTTTTTTTTTAACACAATAGACTCACTCTGTAGTTATTTCACAGTAAGCGGATATTTAATTACATGCCGCTTAATTGATTTCTCACTGCCAGTACGCGTCAATGTGCGCGACGTCAAATGTCATTATTCCTGACATCTCGGCTGATCGTTAGTGAAGATGACATGTTTAATGACATCAGGCCCTCAGCTCTCTCCTTTAAAATGCATCAAGTGAACGTTTTGAAACAAATCTCGGAACGCTCAGAAGTTCAGAACCCAGAGGAAGACACAGTTACAAATAACAACAGGGTGTTTCTACAGTCTGGTCTGAACACAATTACGTTTTGGATTGCCAAACCATTTTAGCGCGAAAGCATTTTCGCCAGCATATCGTATCGTTGTCAAAAGAAAATCCGAGAGAGAGAGAAATTGAAATAACGTTCCCTAAACATCTGTAAAGTTCTCACACAGACATTCACACTAATATTAGATATATATTGTGGGACGACAGATATAGGCTTGTGTTTTAAAAGAGAGTATCTGGTGGTCGGAAATTATAAACACGAACCTCTTCTCTCACCGCGCGGTAGAAGTATGTCTACTAGTGATAAGTGCCGCGTGCGTATGTTTTATGGGGTATATTGCATCTACTGCTCTGGTCTGAGTGTTTAACAAGGCTGTGATTAATAAAGAATGCGGACATCAGAGGGAGAGAGGCCTCAATGCATAAGCCCATGGCACACCAATCAAATGAGAACTAGCAGGCATTCGAGAGGTCACACACACGCGCATTCGACAGTCAGAACAGCTCGCTGCCATCAGAGCAAAAGAGATATAAAAAACAAATTAAATTAGTGGACCACGCGGCCTTGATTGCACCGATCACGTGTTGTCGGCTCAGATAAACCGCGCTGGTGATACAGACAGATAACCTAGCTTCTAGCTCCTTTATCAGGTGATGGTCAGGTTGACTTTGAAGAATTCATCACATTACTTGGGCCAAAACTTGTTGCTGCTGAAACGCCCTTTTTTTAAATCTTTTAGCAGAGCGGCAAACTGCCAGAGAACTTGTTTATGTGCTTTCAATAATGAACATTGGTATCGGTGGAGCTAAAAGCTGTTGTGTGATTGTGTTTTATCTGCAGACTATGTATGTCCGTGGGGAGAACACTCTAAATTTCGCCCACACTTCACTCTGTCGTCATGTGAATCATGTGATGCACTGATACCGGGATCTAGACTATCTGGGAAGTCAATTGGATCAGTATATGACGAGTGAAGCATGTCACAAATATCTGGAGCCTCGGGCATCTTCTTAATCAAGTTCCATTTGTTGACAGCATGACTGATGCCCTTAAAGAGTATAGTCTGCTTTTCCATTCCACATTCTTTAGTCAACATCAAAATAAGGAGTGTTTGATTTCATTTGAACAGCGTTGTTGTGATCATAGAATAGCACCTGATAATGGTTGCGGTCATTTTGCGTCCGCCTAGCAAATCCCGGGCCGTGTCTTGCTGACAAATGCTTTTTTTGTTATATGTGCTTCATTTCAAAAGAAAGCGATATGGTCTCTCCTGATGTACTGTATTTCATAATAGACTTAAAAAAGAGGATCGGGCCTTTTGAATCACAAATCAGACACAACACTCCGCTAAACACAAATGCATATAGTTAGACTCAGCTCTCTCCTTTAAAATAAGTTTAGAGTTTTGAACACAAAAACATCGCTGAATGCCTGAGCGCAGACAGTATTTCAGCGCTCAAAATTGAACAATATCACACACAGCCTCTCTCTCGATTTCTGTTTCCTCATGACCATAAGGTGGCAGACACTTAACGTAGACTTTCTTAAGTTTACTCGCATAGTCCATATACGGGTGTGGGTGACTCACAGTGAGCTCCTCTCAACGCTGTATTGGTGGGATTCGATGTATCGCCAGAAGATTGCAAAACATACAAGGAAATTGTTATGCCGGTAGTCTCTCTCATAAATTGCTTCTAAAGACTCGCTCTTCTTGACATCATCTGTGCCGTTCAACATAGCGTATTCCGGGCGCGCTTATACCGGTCGTCAGCCGGTCAAACTGCCCGCTCAAAATAAAAATTAAACTACAGTTCCCTGCTGCCTGGTTTGGTTTGGTTTGGTGAACACAACCTACGTCTTGTTAATGATGAGGGAATAATTATCCTTACATTCCTCAGTGTGGAACATTCAACTTCTATTTTGGCGTTCTATAGGCCTTTGGTTCACAATTTAAATGCAAAAACCTTCTTCCGGAAGATTCCCTGGATTGTGGCTATACGGGCATGTACGTTATAATGAAATGGCAGTCTGTCTGTGTGTACAAATGTATATTCATGTCTTTGATGGCGACATTTCACACAACTCATCCAAAGTTCATTTCATTCAAAATGTTTCTGTTGGAGCCTGGCGCTGAAGCAAACGCAGACATAAAAATAAAACTGCCCATGGGGGCGAACCACGGGCCGGCGAGCGGTGCCCCGGAAGTAGATCTGTGTGCATGTCAAAAGTTTTGACATCAACTGTTATGCTTTGTCATGATGACCAGTTCGGCGTGTCCTTTAAGGACAGAGCACTTTCGATTGGAGGAGAACACGATTGGTCAGGACATGCGACAGACCCATTGAAAATCAGTTTTGACTGTCCAGCGGTGACATATGTGCGTGTGTGTGTGTGTGCGTGTGTCTGTTTCAGGAGTGCCGGTGTCCGCTTTGCGGGTCAATCTCTCTCTCTCTCTCAATTTTTTTTTTTTTTTTGGTCTGTCCTCATGCTGCGCTCGCCGGTGGTTTCCTCTTCATCTAAAAATCATCTGAGATGTGATGCGTGATGCATCGAGATGCATGCGCTCGGCGTGTTCAGCATGTAAAAAGAAGTAAAAAAGTTATTCAAATGTGATGTATGAAGTGCAGAAAATAGATTGATGGCTTGTCAAGCATAAAAAACCCAGTTTTGTTAATGCCATTCAGATTTGATATCTGTGTCTACGTTCACGGCGTGCTGGAAGAGGCTGGCAGGGTTTTGTGCCAATTATCGATGTTTTTGGAGCCGATGAAATGCAATGTGTTAATTGCATTAGGTGATCCCACGGCGGGAGAACGCAGGCAACCCCTACAGCAAGTCCCGAAGATGAGTGGCAAGTTGATTTTGTAATTTGCATTTTAAAGGACTCACCACCAACTGCAGCCGCCATTCATGCATTCAGACTCAAAGGTTATTTCTAAATCATTTTGTGTGAGTGTATTATAGTCTATTACCATGAGCTATCTGACTTTTAACAATACCAGCCCAAAAACACGACAGCGTGCAGTCGATGCGATGCGATCATTGTTCGGCAACATAATCGCAGACGCTTTTGTCATGTCAGTTTTTTGAGGAGCTAACAGAACAAATGTTACTCTTGTTTTAGGTTTTATGTCAATCTGCATGAAGCAGCCATAGGCTTACCGTTTTTTTTTTTTGCCTGTCTCTATGGGCCACCCCCGAATTGCTGCAGACGAGTCAAAGCTAGATTATCTAATCAGCCAGGATTATCAACACAAGATCGACCCTTGTACTCTTTAGTGAATACACCCAAGCCATTTGGCATTTTCTGGGCCGATTCTGGGGATTTATTAATGGTTTTAGATTTTCACCATTCACGTCTTATCCCCATCTCGGAACACCCGATCCACAGTTCTACAAAAATGGGTTTGATCCACATCCCACTTTAACCAGAGTGAGCGGCCTCCCCGTACTCCCCAGGGTCCGTCGGGAGCCCTTCTCTCCACATGGTTTCGGTGGTTTGAAAATCAGATATCGCCCGCTACTGTCAAATGTAATGAGTTTATATCTGCCAAGTTTTGAATAAACAGTTAATAGGTGAGAGGACAGGACATTCAGAAGAAGGGGGGAGTCGTGGGGGGGTTCATAGCTGTATTTGAAGTATTTGAAGTACCCCCTGTATCGAATCACATTTACAAAAAAATCGCCTGCAATCAAGTCGTTTCACTGTTAGACTTAACAGGTCAAGTGATAAACTGGTGTCTGAACCACCTGCAGCTCAACGTGTCAAATGGCCAGCATATTTTTGCTGTCTCACATTAAGGCAGTTAGGGGTTTACAAAAGAAAAAAATAATCAAAATCATTCTTTTTTTTATAGTGTGTGTGTGTGACCGAGTTCAATAACCCATGGCCATCACACTGTCCTGCGGATGTGGACTTGATTGTTGTCACATTGTCTAAATCTCACTGACGTCATTTAATTCTTGCAACAGGAAGTGAGCGGGGGTTCAATTTAGAATGTTTTTTTTGTCAAGTTAAAACTCAAAAATCGATTATAAAAAAAAAAAAAAAAAAAAAAAAATTTAAATGCAAGCTAAGGGTGCCCAACAGTCCTGAAAGCCCAGCGTGATTAGAAGAGCATGAGTGTCTTTTGTCACTATTTATGCTGCGACGACAGGAGTGAGTTCAGTGTAGCCTACACATTTTAAGATGTGCAATTCCGGACAGAAAATATGACTAATGGCGGAGGCATAAATTCAAGACTAGAGGCACCTGTTACAATAATAAACCTACCTGGTTATCTGTGATAGTGTCAATGTGTTTAAAAGGTATGTTCTTAACGTTAGCGGATCTCAGAATAACGAGATACACTTGATGATTTACGACAAAATGGCAATCGGCCAAAAGAGTTGCCATATGGCCTCGAATTTGACATGGTCTCAACTCAATAATGACATTCATCTTGTGATGTGTGTGTGTGATTCTTTTATTTTGCTGGTGGCCTGGCGTTTGTGTCGTGATGACATCATAGATACTTTCGCAGAATTATGTAACTTGATGCGACAAACTAGCCTATTTTTGGACTGAGTGTGCACACACACACACACACACAGTGTTGGGCGATCTCTGCTATACAGCTGGACCTCTTTGCTATAAATAGACAGTTTGTGTTGTACCATCATCTGTGTTTTTTGGACTTTCATCCATATCCTGGCACTAATCGCCGCCATTTTAGTTGTGGACACGTCATCAACAATGGCTAAAGGCTCTCTCTCTCTCTCTCTCTCCGCACGCTGAGTAATGAGTTGTGTTCTAGTTAGTTCCTAGCCCCTGGTCTGCATTTTAAAGGAAAAATGCGTGACAGTGAAATTAAAACGCCCGGAGGCCAGTGTGTGAATCAGTTTGTAGTGTTTACGTCACACAGATTCACACGCACCCACAAATTCGACTGTAGCTACATAATTTGTTAAAATCAATAGTCTAGTGCAGCTTTGAACATCACTGGAGTTGACGTTTATTTATGGGGCGGTCACTTTTTATAATAATTTATTTCAAATATACGACAGAGTGAACATGTTGTTGTGTTGTGCATGAAGGATCCAGCGATTAATCAAATTAATTTTGATTTTGATTGAATTTTGCCACAACACACGAGCAGTTTCATTATCATTGCAAATAGCGGAGATTTTAGAAATGATATTACATTCAAACGGGAAATAAATGGCGGATGAAGATCAGAATCACTCAAGTCATCTTTAGGTTCTCTTTTCAGTCTGCTGTCTGGTACGTGGAGATTGTAACTCAACACTGTCCCCATCGACGTGCTGGTCAGCCACGAAATAAAATATACATTCTCATTTGAACTGGAGAGAAATCAGTTTTAAAATCTCATGATCTGACCCCGCTTTTTTGCATGCCTCTGAAAGACAGTGAGCAGCCGAAGATGGCGAGTTCTCATGTCGGCGTCCTTAATAAAAGATAGTTGCATGGAAAATATCAAACAGATCCTAAAAAAATACGAGTCTTGTCACAGTCTCAAATGTCTAACCAGCCACTAATGTCTGTCACATTTCACATCTATAGCTAGCCGCGCAGATCCCATTTTACGGCAAAATAGCAATGGCCTGTGCCATTTGATTTATCATGCCAGCATTCCCCGCTCTCTCCTACATTGAACATGAGTCACAACGCATGTGATACACCTGCTGATAACGATACGAACTCTGTGAGCTATTCATGGCGACGAAGATGTGACATATTGCACAGAATATTCTGTGCAGCACAGCCACATGGTTAGCAATAGGCTGATCTGAGACCAGATGTGCGCTGTACAGCACAGCCACGTGGGACAAAAAGCGTATTTACATGCTTAATCAGTCATCTAATCGGGGGTGGCTCGTACTCCTGTTTTTCCGTGTCTCACTGAGAACAATGTCCCGTACTATTACAGCTCACTATGACTTTTCCTTTTTCAGAAGCAGACAACTTTTGATCAGCCCCACGACTGCAATGTTTGTAATCTAATTTGACATGATTTGATTGGATCGTTCTGGACCTGCGTTCACACCGCACCACTGAATTCATTTATATTGTATCGGTAGCCTGCGCTCTAAGTGCAACTGCAAGCATTATTCGTTTATTTTTAGGCACATTCCAGACATATTTGCCATTATTGTTGTATGCTCACACACTCCCTTAAAAGAACAAAATGAAAAACACCAAGTGTCCAAATAACATAAACAAACAAATAATTCCTGTCTTGATTAAAATTCAGTCAGTCTGACAACAGTCAGTCAGTTCAGGAATGTCTATCGGTTATACATTTCTTAATTATTTATACATATTTAAAGAGACTTGCAATTACCACTCATCAAGGCCCGACCGAGTTGGGTCAGGGGAATACAGTCTATTACAAACCTGTGTGTGTGTGGCTCACGCAGTCGGAGTCAAACAAAACAAACAACAGGTGCCCACATGCTCTATCGTTCCGAATCCGATATGCATTTTAAAGGAGCATTATCATCATAATCTCAGAGGGCTCGGCAAGCAAATGCCTGTCTGTCTGTCTATTTGTTTTTGTGTATTTGCACATCAAATTTGAGCCTTATTACCTATTAATTAACGCTTATTAAAAAAACGCATTCTCTCCTGTCCAACTCTGTCTCACAATGATCAGATGGTTAAGGCAACTTAGATCACAAGTCATTAGAGACATGGGGAAACCGATGCATGCTCCATTTGACACCAAATCGATCTTTGAGCCAAACAAATATTTTGATAATCGATGAATTGGTTTGAGTAATGTTTTAAGAAGAAGAAAGGAGTCACAATTTGAGTTGTCCACTGGTGGCGTCCACAAGCCAAGATTTGATTAACATCTCTCAGGGCTTGCACACACAAAGGTTTGAATCGTGGCCCAGGGAGCGCGTCCCGCGTGCGTGCTCACAGTCGTTCTAAGCCACCTACCGTGTCTTTGTCAGACATGGTAGAGGTGAGGCGAGATGACAGAGAGACAGACAGGCTTGCATTTTAAAGGGCCCACCGCTGATGATCTGATATTTTTTGTTTCACAGCGTGCGCATATGCTGGGATGAATACTGGGAACCATGGAACTGCGTAGTCAGTTCGATGTAGTAGATCACTCACCAACACTACTACTACTACCAAAGCTTTTGGGGATTCGGAGATATAATTGCATATGGGGCAGGAGTCCGCCCACAGAGAATCGGCATTTTGAGGTCAGAGACAGACAGACAGACTAAATCCAGACTGATACACACACCTGCGGTCTCTCCTGAGCGATATATTTTCACTAGATGCAGTGCGTTTCGGAGAGAGAAAAGGCGTCGACTTCATTCGCCAACTGTGTGTGTGTGTAATTACCACCCTGCACAAAGATTTTCACGTTGAGAGAGAGAGACTACTAGAGGCAGAGGGTCCAGCACGGCAATACTTGGTACAGTCTTTTCCGATTGGCTGTCTGACTGGACGTGGCCACTCTCTTGAAGGAACACATGAGAGTCCATTAAGAGAGAGATATGAAGATGGTAGGTTAGGTCAGGACATCCGTGCAAATCGCTCACAAATGACCATCTTCAGATACACTGCTGAAAAAAGCAAGGGATCCTCCCATGTGATCGTTGCTACTGTTGTCATTTGCACTTGATGGATGTATAGTTTGGATCCGACTTTTTAATTCTTCGTATGTTCCCATATAAATGGGCTCACACACACCGCACATATTTGAAGTCCTGCACAATATCGATAACAACTTCATTAAAAAAAAAATTTTTTTTTTAAGGTTTGTAATAGACTCAGCTCTGGAGGTGCAGGCAGGAAAGAGATGAGGTGGGGAGGGACTCACCCAGGAGTGGCATAAGCGCTGTGAATAAATTCAACGATGTGATTGCCGTACACACGTTTTTGCGGGGCAGCTGAACACCTTGTCGCACTCGGCCATACGGAAGGCCCAAATGTTGGCGTTAGTTGCTCGCTTCTTTTTCCGAAGTATTTGGATCAGTCAAAGTCTTAGTATGACGTGCGTGACTGCATAGCCGGCGCACATCATGTGTTAGTACACAGGAGGCATTCACTTCATTGAGGAGAATCAGATTCTCCTGGTGATAGAGGTTTGGTGCGACATTGTGGATAATCAAATATTTTTGGAAAAAGGCTGGGGTGCACGAGATAAACCATTTTTTGTGTTTCAAAACAGTAATGGCGTCCAATTATTTGCAAATAAAAACAAACCATATAAATTAATGTGTGGAATGTGTTCTGAGTCCAAATACACACACGCATAATTGTTAAACCTTTGACCCTATTGGCTTTGAATGTCTTTTTGTAAATTGCGATGGATTTAATTATGACTGCCGTACAGTATGCCGTTTAGGACACAATGTGAGGTGGGCATGGAAGTGTGATGCACACACACACACAAAGTGATCTGAGTAATAAAAAATCCATATCGTGCATGCCCTCTTTCACTCCTATGATCTACTGGATAGCTACTGGATCCAAAGCGATTAGTGGCCCCTCATCACTGCAGGGATGAATGGCCAAAGCTAGATTTCACCGAACATCGCTTTGCGGCGCCAGCGAGCCCTACATGTACCCAATGTTGATGATGGGTTCCCAGATTGCAGCTATGAATCTCCATAATCGTTT